>NC_135509.1:18487500-18662500 GCF_051989575.1 Stigmatopora nigra | reverse complement strand
TCCTGATCAGCTTGTTCAGCCTGTTCCTGCCCCTCTTCGTGCTCCCGCATTCCCAACAGACCACTGCATAAAAGACTGTAGCTACCACCACAGTGTCGTAGAAAGTCCTCAGCAGTGACCTGCACATTCCTCAATAGGTAGAGGCGGCTCTGGTCCCTTTTGTACAGGGCATCTATGATAAGATGAGATCTGTATTTTTTTATTGCTTGTAGTTCTTACGTCATTCATTCCCACTAACAGTTATAGACATTAAATCCATTTCAAACTGGCAAAGTTGGCGTAGTGATCAATTTTATTGCCCATGATACCGATCGTTGTCCAATCCAATTCGGCTGGGAGCTGCAATCAATAATTCGACAGCTTTTCTCATCCAAATCGGATTGGACATCAATTGCAGTCAGTGGTAACCAATGGGTTAATACTTAACTCTGTTTAACAAATGAAAGTGGAAAGATTTCAGATAGGCCCTTGCTTCCTTTTATTTTTCTAAAAGCGGTCTTTCGGAGACAAAAGGTTTGAACACCTTTGTAAAACAAGGAATATGCTTCATATTTCCAGTGCGGGCTTCCTGTCATTTGCCTAAATTCTAACTATAATAATTTAGCATGCCATTACACAACTAAAATTGGGAGGTCATGAAGGTAAGGATCAGTTTTCAGACGAGTCGGTCTCCTCTGTCGAGCCGTCACTTTCAACCTCCATCTTCCTCCTGTGGTGGATGTTCCTTCTGGGGGAGGCCTTTCTCTGGACCTCCTTAAGCATCCCCACTGCACTGCCACTGCTGTTGCTACTCGGGCTCACAGCTAGTTGGGCGATTCTGCAGGGAGGAAGGGAAAACATGGCCATTTGCGCATAACAAAAGGAGGATTCTGAAAAGAAAAAATGAGCAGAATATACTGGATTGCATGTATATCTTACAGTTTATCCAGTTCTTGATCCATCTCTGGGTCATTCAGTACATCGGTCTTATTGGGCAACACTCCTGAGTCCAACAAGCAAAGACAGAAGATTTCAAATTGGAGAGTTCAACTTTTTTTCATTTTACTTTGAGAGTCAGTGTGGTATGAAAGTGACATCTACTTTTTCGTTTGTTTCCATTGTTAGGATTTGTCACAATACAGTAATAAATGATAATGATCTATTTGAATCTAAATGAAGTTCAGCAAGAAATTAACAGTAAATAATGTCATAATGAAACCACAATTACAGTAATACCTCAAGATACACGCTTAATGCGTTATGGGACCAAGTGCAAATGTCAATTTACTCGCGTCTAAAATAAATGTATATGTGTGAATATGTATATATATGTATATATATGTATGTATATGTGTGAATATGTATATATATATATATATATATATATATATATATATATATATATATATATATATATATATATATATATATATATATATATATATATATATATATATATATATATATATATATATATATATGTGTGAATATGTATATATATATATATATATATATATATATATATATATATATATATATATATATATATATATATATATATATATATATATATATATATATATATATATATATATATATATATATATGTATATGTGTGAATATGTATATATATATATATATATGTATATGTGTGAATATGTATATATATATATATATATATATGTATGTATGTGTGAATATATATATATATATATATATATATATATATATATATATATATATATATATATATATATATATATATATATATATATATATATATATATATATATATATATATATATATATATATATATATATATATATATATATATATATATATATATATATATATATATATATATATATATATATATATATATATATATATATATATATATATATATATATATATATATATATATATATATATATATATATATATATATGTATATGTGTGAATATGTATATATATATATATATATGTATATGTGTGAATATGTATATATATATATATATATATATGTATGTATGTGTGAATATATATATATATATATATATATATATATATATATATATATATATATATATATATATATATATATATATATATATATATATATATATATATATATATATATATATATATATATATATATATATATATATATATATATATATATATATATATATATATATATATATATATATATATATATATATATATATATATATATATATATATATATATATATATATATATATATATATATATATAAGCATATATATATATTTATATATATATTAGTAATTGTGCGTAGTTATGAGTTCATAGCCTATGTAATTTTTGTGTTTTAACATATTTTCGGCATTATCACAGGTCTAAAAAACAGATCACAATTTGTTTTTTTGGAGCAACTTTCTGATTAGGTGTTGTTTTGCACTTGAAGCCTATCTGAGGTAGGCATAACAAGGAGAATACTTACCGATAATTTGGTTGATGGTTTCATGTTTAGCCAGGCTCGTCATTAAGCTGTAGTATGACACTTTGCCAGTCTCTAACGCTTGTTGTAAACAGGACATGGGAGGGTGACTAGACATAATAAATACACAAGAATACAGTTTTGGAGTAAGTCAGAAGAAACCAAAGTGTAAAGCTTAACAGCAAACGTGTACATTGCCTTTTGCGTATTAATAAGTATTTCTTTGCGAATACAATGACATTCCTGGCAACAACATATTTGATTCTGATGGTTTTGGAGAAGCATGTAAAGCTGCTGAATAGAAACAAAAATAGGTGTACCTGTATTTGATACGGTCACAGAGTGTGTCTATACACCCAGCCAGAGTATAAGCGTCCACCTCTAAATCCTGCTCCTTGTTATTTTCCTCGGCGATCAAGCAAGGATGCTGTTCAACACTTGTTGATGTGGGAACAATAACTGTGTTAGGACTCTTTCCTGCTAAGAGATCCTGGTAGATCAGCAGCACACTTTCCAGGAACTCTACAAGTGCAATTGGGGGAAAGGCAGTCTCATTTTGGAACAGTAATAATGCAAAAGGTATGTGAGAATGCAGTTTGAATGAATACTGGCTTTAAAATAAAATCTGAGATTTTCTTTCATAACAGTCAGACTGTGATGTGTTTATGTTTTTTTAATTATTTTGCATTGGCTAATCTGAATCAATTAAACTACTATTTTTACCCACTTGGAAAACTATTGGGGAAAATATTTTTCCTTATACGAGTAAAGTAATGAATCATTTAAGCATTCTAATTGAAGATGAAAGCGGCTCAGCCGTGCGAGTTGTTAGCGAGTCGTCCTCACAGCTCTGGGGTCCTGGGTTCTAGTCCAGGTCGGTCCACCTGTGTGGGGTTTGCATGTTCTCCCCGGGCTTTCATGGGTTTTCTCCGGGTACTCCAGTTTCCTCCCACATTCCAAAAACATGCATGGTAGGCTGGTTGGTCACTCTAAATTGCCCCGAGTTGTGAGTGTGCATGGTTATCCATCTGCATGTGCCCTGCGATTGGCTGGCCACCGATTCAAGGTGTACCCCCGCCTCTGGCCCGGATACAGCTGGGATTGGCTCCAGCACCCCCCACGACCCTAATGAGAATAAAGTGATTCAGAAAATGAGATGAGATGAGATTGAAGGTGAAATGATATTGAACAATTCAGACAATATGATACAGTACTGACCTTGGTAGTAGAACTGTAGCTGAAAGGCGTAAATGAAGTCTGAGAACGACATCAAACAGTCTAACCCATCATCCATTGACACAATTCTGTAGGTAACAAAAAAAAAATCATCAACCATCTTAAGTCAAATGGTTGTCCAGTCATACCCCTACTTGAGGAATGCCCCTAAGTGCGAAATATCCAGGTTACAGAAGCTTTTTATATGCAAATGAGTGCCTCTGGTCCCCGGACGTTTAGTCGACGGACACTTGGTCCTCGGACGTTTCCTCGAATGGACAGTTCTCTCTCTCTCTCTCATGATTATAATTTTGAAAGCGAGCGAATCCGGCGACCAACTTTCCATTCGACGAAACGTCCGGGGACCAAGTGTCCGTTGACCAAAGGTCCGCCGACGAAACGTCCGGTCACGAGTGCCTCGAGATAAAAAAATATCCAGGTTACGAAAAACCCCAAAAAGTACATACATTCCTTATCCGTTATTTTATTGTTAAAATATTGTCACCGATGCATTGATTCTCACTTTAGAAGCTCCCTACACCATACTGGCCTCTCATTAACTGTCTCACAAGAACCACTATCCATGTTTCAAGATTCTCTTTTATGTACTTTTGACCGCCATTTGTCGACATGGAGTTCAGTTTTTTTGTTGAGTTTTTCCAAGTGTGGATAAAGCAGCTGCTTCTGTTTTTATTATGCCTCCCAAGAAAATTACCAGTGCGAATGAAAAGAAGTCGTCAGCGAAGAGGACATTGACGAGTTGGTCGAGAGGCATAAAAATGAACTCTCTAGGGTTAATGGAACACTCGACAACACGGGGGAATGAAAGGAACAGGCAGAGGAGGAGGAACTGTGGAGTGCACACAATTATTAAGTACTCTCTCACTGTTTTTAATCCATTATGTGGACATCTTTGCTGTGCTGAGTTTGAATACAAATTCCAAGTTCATATCACGAGCCCATTTGTCCTACAACAGATGAAATAAGATCTGAAATTGAGTCAATATATGGTTTCATTTTAAAATATGGGTCAACTCTGGACCAAATTTGATATCTTGTAGATCCCTTTCACAAAGGACCATGTGAGTAAAAGATTTCATTCGAACTGAAACATGACAGACAGTTTGACCAATGAGGTTTCCATTGGAACAAGCAGCACCTGATTGCGATCGATTGATTATACACTTGTAGGACACCTCTATTTGAACAGCACCTTTAATTGAACGGCACCTCTATTTGAACAGCACCTCTAATTGAACGGCAGCTCTATTTGAACAGCACCTCTAATTGAATGTCACTACGGGAAAAGTTTGAAAAATAGAGCAGCATGCCGTTGAAATTGAGGTTTTTCTCAACCTGAGAAGGTGGTCAGATGGCAAACGCCTTCTTGCCTGGGATTCATAACGTTGTCACATTTGCGATGCCACCAAGAAGCAATTGAAGAAGCCTCATATGATATGGCCGTGATTCTAGGAGGCTGCACCAAATTTATACAGACCCCTGAGGTCTACTGGAACACCCCATTCAAGGCTCAAGTCCTGACAGTTCTATGAGAACTGGATGTTGCACGGCGAGAAGAGCTGCATACACCAAATTCGGCAACATGCGAGCACCAACAATGGAAGTTTATTTGAAAAGGATTGTCGATGCTTGGGATCATCTTCCGAAAGATCTAATCATTAAGTGAATCAAGGGATGTGGACTGACTAATGCTCTCCATGGCTCAGGGGATTGCCAGATTCCTTGTTTCAGGTCAGACGGCCCGATTCAGACTGATTTGCAACTTCTCCAACAAGCGCGAGCCAATGATGGCGGCAATGAAAGTGAACTGACTTAGACACCTGACGCTGATGTGGTAGGTTATGTGAATGACGAGGACAGCTACAACAGCTACATGTCTCTTGATTTTCACCACTGAATTTGTAATTACTTACAAGTATTGTATTTTAATGACTATAAGGCGCACCGCATTAAAAGGCGCACCCTCAATGAATGACATTTTTTCCATATATAAGGCACACTGTATTATAAGGCGCACTGTCTATTTTGGAGAAAATTTAAGACTTTTAAGTGCGCCTCATAGTCGTGAAAATACGGTAATTGCTATTGACTTCCAGGTATGAAGCACTCACTACACAGTCACCTCTAGAGCCAGCCATTGTTGATGTTTTGAATTTTTTTGTATAAAATCTTGCAGTGGGGAAGGAGCTATATGATGGAAGATTTTGTAAACTAAGATGGCATCTGCATATTTAACAGTATCTTTTCAGTTCAGGCGGTTGTGTTTTTTTAATATCCAACAGTGGTGGTTTTTCGTTTTTGGTTTTCTGTTTTTTTTCATATATAAGGCGCACTGTCTATTTTGGAGAAAATTTAAGACTTTTAAGTGCGCCTTATAGTCGTGAAAATACGGTAATAGCCTTATATTTGTGCCTTTTGTCAAATTAATATGTTTATGTTACCTGGTTTCTCTTTTCATCCATAAAATTGACCGCATCTTCTCAAAATTCTGACCAGCTAGTCAAAAAAATAGAACGGCACCATCTGATTGAATGGCACCTCTAATTGAACGGCACTACGGGGGAAAGTTTGAAAAATAGAACGGCATACCGTTGAAATAGAGGTTTTACGGTAAATGAAGAAACAAAATGTATGATGTTGGATAATACAATGAACAGACCTGGCTGCACTGTTTACTATCTCCATTGGGAAGTCCGGACACAATAACTGAAGCAGGGAACTATAATCCAAACTGGACAGCAGATCTGTAAGCAACAAGCACAAATGGGAAAACAGATTACACATGATTTGGAACTTGTACAGAGGCTTTTAAAGGCAAGTAAAAGTACACCACACCATCAACAAAACCTAATTTCATGACATCGGGAGCATTATAGTGGACCTGGACGATCGTCAATGGGAAAATTAATTCTCAAGTATACCACTATAATTTGTCTTGGTTCATGGTTTCAGACGAACAAAATGCATGTTCTACAATGACCCAATCAGAGGTCTGATTTAAACTCAATCGGGATGTTGGGGCATGATCTCAAGAAAGCGACCCATTTTGCAAAGAGGAACAGTGCAAGATTGCTCCTCATCTTTATGCCTTTTTGTCAGAGTTCAAATGTGAAACAAAAAAAGATGTGATAATTATTGGGATAGTTATCGATAGATACATTTTTTTTATCGTGATAAACATTTTTGTCATATCGCCAATCTCAACTTTCATTAATTTATTCTGGTACACATGTACCAGGCTAAAGATCCAACCCACATAGAGGAGAAAACTCAGACATCTCAATTGGGTAATCTACCCCACCCTTGAGAATTGGGACCTGAATGTAATAGTCCAACAGAAAAGAGGTGTAAAGTCAGAATGGAGTAAGAGAGCTGTCCTCAACGGCCATCCTCCTTGCAAGTAAATATCCAATAGAATGTCTTCCCTCTTTATTTGTTTACGGGAATGTCTAATGGCTAATCTGACAAACTCACAATCGAAATATCTTAATTTATCACAATGGTTTTTAAAACAATATAGTTACAAGTTTATTTGTCAAAAAAACATGAACATTTTACAGTTGACATTGGTTATGTCAGCTTTTGATTCCAGGACTAATGTAATATAGGTTGAATTTAGGGTTATTGTGCCGCCATATTAAATTAAACTCCCATAACTTGAACGTTGAATTGTTTGTGTTTCTGTCACCTCCACTCTTTCCTATCTGCCGGTAACATCTCCAGAAGACTTTGATGAATGAGGCTCTATTATGAGGGGTTGCGCTGATGTAGTTAAACTCTCTGAAGAAGATGTGATTACAGTTCTTGACACTGCTGAAACTACACATACACACAAAAGCAAATATACTGTTCAATAAATAAAAATAAAAGAAAAACACTTTAAACGTTTCCTTTATTTTTAAGCAGTATATACAGTGTGCTAAATACTGTATTTTCCGGACTATAAGTCACACTTTTTTACATAGTTTGGCCCGGTCTGTGACTAATATTCACGTTCAAATTGTATATCTTTTTATTTCTCTTTGGCCATCAAAAGCTTGTTATATTGTTGGTTTTAGGCCATGGCCATCTAAAAAAACTGCCTGTTTAGCCCGATGTTCTTTTTTTTACCATTGTTACTTAAACGCGCGCGTTTGTGGTTTCTGATTATGTAAAAAAATGCCCTCCCAAAAATGCAACTTATAGTCCAGTGTTACTTAAATAAATTTAAAAAAAAAATCATTTCCATTGAGTATTCTTTGGATGGTGCGATTTAGACTCAGGTGTGACTAATAGTTTGAAAAATACAGCAAGTTTTTGGTTAACCACCAATTGTTAAAGTTTTCCTATTTAAGAGATAAGAGAGTATTGTAATTTTCATCATACTATGAGAGATAAAATGAGAAAAACATTAAGGTAACAACTGGGAGAAAATTGTGGTCAGATGAAACCAAATTATAGCCAAGTGATATTTAAATAGATTCCACTTTAAGCAAAAAATCCGCTTAACAAAAAGCAAAAGACAAGAAAGAAAGCAACATACTATTCAGCTAAGTAGCGGGTCACACCATAATGGGTATATTCTTCTTTATGTTCCAGCAACTGGGTCAAAGCATCACTGAGGTAAAACAACACATTGCTCTCAGCTGTGGAGCAAAAAAAAACTATTATATGCAATCCTAAATATAAAGGCAATCCATTTTTTAAACAAGAATTAAAAGCGCAGGAAAGACAAATGTGAAATCGTTTCTATGAAAGAACCTACCGAGATACTCATCCACCGAGACAGACGGATTAAAACGATTCAATCCTGACGTCATACTGTCAGATAATTTTAAACATGACATGCAATTTTACGAAATGTGACGTTAACAATTTTGTTAGCCACAGTGTAAATCTCCGAGCTTGTATTCTTGAGGCTCCTCCCTCCGTTTTGGTGCACAAATCAGTTGTTGTGAGTCACCACCTGAATGGTGCTGAAAAACACATCCAAAACACTGGTTCCTACTACTTCCGGCAGACTAGCCGACAGTACTTTATAGATATATTTGCACGTTACATAAGTATATATAAAAAAACATTAAAAAATAAAAAAACTATATATATATATATATATATATATATATATATATATATATATATATATATATATATATATATATATATATATATATATATATATATATATATATATATATATATATATATATATATATATATATATATATATATATATATATATATATATATATATATATATATATATATATATATATATATATATATATATATATATATATATATATATATATATATATATATATATATATATATATATATATATACATATATATACATATATATATATATATATATATATATATATATATATATATATATATATATATATATATATATATATATATATATATATATATATATATATATATATATATATATATATATATATATATATATATATATATATATATATATATATATATATATATATATATATATATATATATATATATATATATATATATATATATATATATATATATATATATATATATATATATATATATATATATATATATATATATATATATATATATATATATATATATATATATATATATATATATATATATATATATATATATATATATATATATATATATATATATAATGAATTTATTATGGGTTAACAGTAAAAGTGATCAAATCTGCTGGGTCAAAAATATACATCCAGTAACATGAATTAGCCATTTTGGACACTGCATTATAAGGTGCACCCTCAATGAATGGCAAATTTTATTTTTTTTCCATATATGGATAAGGCGCCCTGTCTATTTTGTAGAAAAATCTCAGACTTAAGTGCGCCTTATAGTCGTGAAAATACAGTACTTTTTGGGGGATTTTTTGTTTTTAATCTGCGTGGGGGCGACTATTGGTTGAAGTACTATTGTTTATTCAATATATATTTTTTGCATTTATCAGTGTCAGTACAGATTTTGTTGTTTTCCAGCCTTATTATATTTAAAACTTGACTGTAGAAGCGAAATACCGTATTTTCCATATATAAGGCGCACCACATTATAAGACGCATCGCATTATAAGGCGCACCCTCAATGAAAGGCACATTTTATTTTTTTCCATATATAAGACGCACTGGACTTATAAGGCGCCCTGTCTATTTTGGAGAAAATTTAAGACTTTTAAGTGCACCTTATAGTCGTGAAAATACGGTAAGCTATTTTTCGTCATAATAGACACTCATCAATCTATTTCAGCAAGCTACTGATAATAATTCCCCAAATATTTTTCCTTTATTATGCGTTTATTTCATACAGGGAGTATTCATTCCTCTTCTTAACCGCAGTTATTACTCACAAGGGTCAAGGACAAGCTGAATCGGTGGCCAGCCAATCGCAGCGTATGTTTGGGCCAATTACAAAATTCTATACACGTATTTCAATTTTACAGTTTAGGGTGGGGTTTAATTTCAAATTTGACCAATCAGTAGTTGACTATCGTGAAATAACATGATTCCTTGTAATGATGTAAAATAATGAGTAGGATGAAGTTATTTCGTTTTTATGAGTATTTTAATCGTGAGTTGGTATGAAAGAAAAATAATTCTGATCCCTCGTTCCTTTCCGCCCTTTGAGAATTTTCAAATTATTTCAAAAAGTTGGATTCAACCAACAGTGACAAACCGGAAGCAGCACTCACGTAAACGCAAAATCTTATGACTTCAACCCCCAAAATAAACATAGTATTGAAATATAGAGTAGAACATTAGAAAGAAACGACTAAACTAGATAAAATAACGTGTTATACTAGCAAAAACGAAATAGAATGCATTCGTATTTTTGTTATCACCGGATGTACTATTTGTAGTCTTGTTCCTATTGCTTTCAACTCTTTATAACTTGATTGAGGTGGTTGTATATTCACCTCCGTATTACCACCGGACGTCTAGCATCGTCTTGCCTCCCAGAGCCCTACAAAGGTATTTTTTGAAAACAAATTAATATCTCCTTCTGATTCCAGTGTGTTTTTGTCCCATACATTATACGACGGACCACTTTTTTTCAGTTAGAAGTCGGTGTTCAGTGCGTTGATAGGCCTGTTTTTGTTGGCGCCGATGATTAGCTCTGAGACGAGCTAAAGGCGGCTACCGATCGCTATGAACAACAAGCGAATAGCATGCCCCCGCTTGACATAACCCCTAATGGGTGATCACTAATTTACGTACAGTACACATTAAATTCATAAATCTATGCAGGGCTGCTTTTTTCACCCATGGACCTGTCTTCAACTTGAATGAACGATGTAACGCGCTAGCTTGTCACTGTTGATGTTCACTGTCATGACGTTCATCTGCAAAACCATCCCTTTTCTAAACTTGACGATCAAATATTTTTATTGGCAATTACTCCGTAGCTGGTGTTAGACAAGGACCTAAATTGTTAGATGATAAGTTTTAGCACCGGTAACAGGTCAAATAGTCCCAGGGGCTATTTAGCAGGTAACCCGTCATATAGCCTATATGGCCCCATATGGCTATTTAGTCGGTAATAATTCTGTGTAGGGTAAACATATAGTCTACAAAGTAACACGATGTGTGTAGAAGTAATTGAAAGTAACACCGATAAGTGTTAGTAAATTTGGCAATAATTTCAATAATTCTTAATAAATACTCACAATATTTGGCAGTTATTTATTTTATAAGTATAAAGTCATTTTTTTCCCTGCCGAACAGTTACATTTTTTCTCAATTAGCATGCAATTGATAGATTTTAACATTAGGTGAATAGGGATTTAATGACTATTATATAATAATGAGTGAATAGGGTATTTTCTAAACATTCAACCAATCTTATTGAAATTTGATGTGTTATTGCCACTTATAAAATAAACAATAACTGCCCATTATTGTTAGTATTGATTTAGAAATGGGAGAATTATTGCCAAATTTTAATTCTCATAATGATTAGGCTGGAGCCTATCGCAGCTGACTTTGGGCCAGAGGCAGGGGATACAGTGTTCCCTCGCTTATCGCGGTTAATGGGGACCGGGACCACCCGCAATAAGTGCTTTTCCGCGAAGTAGGGGTGCCCCTTCAAAAATGCTTAAAGAAACGTCTAACACGTGCACAAAAGCACCACCAAGCAAAAACATCATAGTAGTCCGGATGGAGGATCTTCTGCAGTTTTTTTTTTGCACGTAATAAACATCGTTATTGGGAGTTGTGAACATTGTTTTTTTGGGCGGTGAAGATGCGCCTGTAAACAGCCATGACGTCATCAATGCGATTCCTGAACTCTAACCATGTTATTGACCATTTCTTTGATGCAATTACTAATTCTTATTGAATATTTTGTTTCCACCTCTTGTAAAATGATGTAATTTATAATTTTAACTTAATATCTTTAATTTTTTTCCTGAAAAAAATCTGCGAAGCTCTGAGTCCGCGATAGCTGAAGCGCGAAGTAGCGAGGGAACACTACCCTGAATCGGTGGCTAGCTGTCCGCAGGGCACAAGGAGACCGACAACCATCCGCAGTGGAACCCGTACCTAGGAGAAATTTAGTCTTCAATCAGCCTACCATGCATGTTTTTGGAATGTGGGAGGAAACCGGAGTACCCGGAGGAAACCCACGCAGGCTCGGGGAGAACATGCAAACTCCACACAGGTGGACGTGACCTGGATTTGAACCCAGGACCCCAGAGCTTTGAGCTCGATACGCTAACCACTCGCCCCACCGGGCTGCCCGTGTGGCTGTGTGAGTATAGAAAAACTACAATTTGCTTAGGATCCACTTTATGGCTGGGATGAGAGGAGAAATATATATTTTACAGTTGATGCTCCTGAATTTTGAATCCATCAATGAAATCGTGGTCTGTACCTCAATTGGGGATCCCCCAATGCAATTTTTTTTTGGGATATTCCATCTGATTTTCTATCATGATGTTTTTTTTTTCCCATTGCTGATCAATACTAATTATTTTAGACCAGTAAAAATATTGTAAGCAGCAAATGAAATTATATTTAAATATCAAGTGAGCCCTGCTGGCACCTCATAAAAATACTCAATCATTAAGGTCAAGGTGGACAGTTGTGTAAGAAAGAATCTAGAAACAATCTATTGCCTTTACCCATTTGTTAGTAGCGGTATGACTGTAACTTCCTGCACTAATGTTTTTGCTTGCATGAGATAGAACAAAATTGTTTGCTAGTCAATCCATTGCTGATGCTCTTAAGTGCAAGAAGTACTGTGAAGTGGCAAGTAGGAATGAGGCTGAGGACATGGCAATATTGTATAATAGTGAACTATTAGTGGTACAGTGTCAGTTTTTTAATGTCTTTTTGGGCAGTGGGATTATGTTTATCCCTATTGACTAAAGTAATGGCTGAATTTTTCTAATTACTATTCATTTTAAAATCAGCAAAAAAGCACATTTACAATTGGTAGTGTAAGGTGCATATACAGGTTGGTGCATTGACACCCCATAAAAAAGCACTATGTAAAATGTGCATGTCAATTATCAATTAAATTGTCCTAATGTTTCAATAGACATGAACAACATGTAGAAAAGCTTTACATGGTTCCCAATAGTTCTATCGAGGTTTTCTTCAAATGCAAAAACATGTGCATGACTAAACCCAATATCTGTTAAATTAAAATAAGAATGGATGTTTGTGCTATGAAATTTCTTGTCCACATACAGTCCTAATTTTTTTTAATACTTTGACAACCCTATTCATTTTCAATATTAGCTGGATTGCAAGGGATCAATCACTCCAGAAGTAGGAGGGACTGGAAGTAAAAAAAATACTCGTGTCAGCCTGTATTCTGAAGAGGAGCAAAGCAAAAACAACAAAAAAAAGAGATTTTCAGCAAGTGGGATGGAAAATTGCAAGCAAATATTGTTTCCAAATGCATTTTGGTATTTTTGTCATGTTGCCCAGCCTTAACTAGGTATCGACACTTTTGCAATGAAATATTGTTTCCAGGTGCATTTTGGTATCTATACTTTTGACCACCCTCTTTTTAACATAACTGCTAAATTATATTTTCCAGTTGAGTACCTCTTGGGGAAGCCTGCCGCTGCAAGTGGCAAAATGGGGGACGACAGTGAGTGGATGAAACTTCCCATTGACCAGAAATGTGAACATAAGGTACTTGGAAAATTTCATGTTGATAATTTAAGGTGACTTTATTATTCATTTAACATGTTTCATAATATTGGTCTTTTCTAACTAGGTTTGCTGGAAAAAAATGAACAGGAAAATCTTTTTTCATTTTAATCAGTTTTACATGCCTTTGCAAAAAGTTGGTTTCTTCTTAACGTGACTAACTGAATTTTATTTTAATGCTAATCAATGTAAATTATTTGCCTTTATTGACAGTTAGGTGTGTATGTCACTGGAAAAAACAGTACTTCGCAATTATTTTCTTTTGCTCCCCAGCCCACTTTCACCGGGAAGATTTAAACATTTCACCCTTGCCACACCAAAAAAATAGTATTTTTCTTTAAAATTCTAAATGCACCTCTGGATACCTTCCTGTGCAAACTCTGACAGTCAGCGCGCCACTGCTATCCATAGCGCCAATGTCCAATTACACGTTCTTCGAGACCGCCAAAAGTATGTTTCTCGAGTTACAATGTCCCAGGTATTGCTTCAAAATATGGGCAAGCTTTGGTGTTTTACCCAAAGTTACATATCTATATAGAGGTAATTCACAACTAATGCATGCTTTTATATACTGTAATTACAGGTTGTTTGTGGCAGGAGTCGGGGGTAATAAAAAAAAAAAAATCGCAAGTAGACTTAAAAGTGTCGTGTAACTTGTTTTTATCGATGTATTATTATATTTTCTTGATTAATTGCAACAAATGCACATATCTATTCTTAGTTTTTATTTGTATGGCTTGCCAACCCTCTGTCCAAGAAGCATGACGTGCACGTTCTTTGTGATGAATCTTGACAATATGGGGGTAAATATACAAAAAAATTGTGTCCCAAATGCATTTGGATTCATCAGAAATGGTAAAACTATTCACAAACTCATGACTTTTCTTGACTACCAAGTGGGTTTTTTTTCTTTTACCTGGGATGGACCTGAACCTCAATCAATGTGTGACAAAACCTGTGCCCAATAACTGTAAACCTTTTTTTAATTTTTTTATTCCAGGTATGGAAAGCACGTCTGAATGGTTATGAAGAAGCTCTGCAGTTATTCAACAGGATTGATGATGAGAAGAGTCCAGAGTGGGGGAAATATCTTGGTCTCATTAAAAAATTCGTCACAGAGTCAAATGCGGTTGCTCAGCTTAAAGGCCTTGAAGCAGCTTTGGCATATGTAGAGAATGCCCACATTGCTGTGAAGTAAGTAGATTCCGAAAAAAAAATCAATTCATTGAGACTTTACAAATGTTTTAATTCATTTTTCAAGGATACCCTTTTGTTCATCAAAGTGTGGATCTTGCTTTGTGATTAATTAAGATCTTACAATTGCTGGCTTGATTTTACGTTTGCAGGACAACAGGCGATGTGGTGTCGGGAGTGGTGACCAAAGTGTTTAACCAACCAAAGGCCCGGGCTAAAGAGCTGGGTACAGATATTTGTCTGATGTACATCGAAATTGAAAAAGCAGAGGTGGTACAAGATGAGCTTATCAAGGGACTGGACAACAAGAATCCCAAAATTATTGTGGCCTGCATTGAGGCACTCAAAAAGGCTCTGAGGTAAATCTTGCGTTAACCTTTTTTTTTGGAAACTGCTTTTCTTTGTGGCCGTTTTGTGAAAAATGAATGGAAAATAGGCAAAGATCCTCCCGCTGTACTCCGATCTTTTATACATGCTGTCTTGGTTTTTTTTTTATAGTGAGTTTGGACCCAAGATTGTAACTTTGAAGCCTATCGTGAAGATTTTACCCAAACAGTTTGAGTCCAGAGACAAGGCAGTGAGAGACGAAGCCAAGATGTTTGCAATAGAAATCTACAAATGGATACGAGATGCTTTGAGACCTTCCCTACAGCATGTCAACTCCGTACTGGTGGGATAAGCTCAGAACTAGAAATACACAAACCAAAACTACTTGACAAACAATTGTGTTTTACCTCCGCTTCAGCTGAAGGAGCTTGATGAGGAGTGGGTGAAGCTACCGTCTAGCCCACCTAAACAAAGCAGATTCCTGCGTTCCCAGCAAGACCTAAAGGCCAAATTTCAGCAACAAGCACAAAGAGAAGAGTCTGGTATTTATAAATCTTTCTTGTGGATACCTGATGAATTGTGCTGTACTTCATTTAAAAACTGGGATTCCGTTTGTTAAATAGTACTATGTTTTTGTTACATATTTACTTTTGTATTTTTAAAAGTGCAACACGTCGGCAAATATGGAATCAGATTGGTGTCAAAAATAATATGGCACTTTGCATGTTGCGACCAAAAGAATAGACTTAAAGCATAATAATGTAAGCAAACCGTCATCTTAGAAGTAACTCAGAACTCACAATATTTCCCTTTTTTATGCTCTCGCAGCCTAGTCTTTTGCTCTTGATGCTGAACTTTCTCGCTTGTGCCTCCTGTCTTTTTGCTTTCTCTCTCTGCCTCCTTTTTCATGCGCTACTATTTTTTGTGTTTTATGTGCTCTGCAGTTTTTATAGTCTCATCAATAATCAATGTTCTATTATGGCCTTATTTTAACACGAGCTTCTAGATCAGAAAATTGCCTGCTAGAATGCAATTGCAACCCACTTGCAATTTGACTCCGCTTGTCATTGCAGATGTTGCGCTATTTTTTTGAAATAGATTTTCAGCTAGGTCCTTGTTGGTGAATCAATTTGGTGTGGCTTACCTTTCCCCCAACCCCCCTTTTTTATAGGAGATGAGGAGGAGGAAACGGTGGTAGCAGTGGATCCTTATGAGCTAATGGTAGCTGTGGATATTCTTTCAAAGTTGCCCAAAGACTTTTACGAAAAGATTGTAAGTGTGATCTATAATTGTATAACCAGATGATGTGATGTGTGACGCTAAATATATCTTCTAAAGATTTTTTTTATGATACCCTGGATTTTTTTTTTTTTACCTGGCAAAATAATCAGTCTATTAGTGAGGACATCTGAGATTGCTTCCATCCCCCCTCTCGTTATTTTCTTTCCCCTCCCAGACCAATACAAAAGATTATAGATCAATGTTACTTTGGCGAAAATTATGCCGTTTAACAAAAAAATAATAATAATTGAACAATATTCAAACTCTGGGATTACACGACACTGAATGCATGTTTGGCAGCCGTTCGAGGTACTGTATTTTCACACCTATTGGGCGCACTTAAAAGTAAACATTTTTCTTTAAAACCGTCGATGCGCCCAATCGATCGGTGCGCCTTGTTTGTGCACTAAATTCACATTTTTTGCACGAGCTTGATTTTATTTCTTGACCGCACACTACTTGTTGCAATTAACCCAGCGAACGTTCACCCTAAAGACAGCCTCCCTGCACATTCCAAGCATTAAGGTAAATCATTCTAAACATCCCAGGCGAGTGGCAAGGCATTTGACTTCCTTGTGCTGGCAGTGCTTTAACCCTCAAAAACACTCAATACTCAATGGAACAGCACTTAAGATATACAGAGGAAATGCCTGACGTGAATGACAACAGAATGCAGTTGTGAACGCTTGGAAAATGAACTGAAGCCATGGATCGAACACAATTTAACAGCGAGGAGGAACATCAAGCGAACGGCATGGGAGTGATGAATGTCGGATGACCGCCAACATAGAGATTCCATACAAAGACAGGCAGGCAGCGTCGCACGAGTTACGTGATGATTTGGAATGGATTGTCGATGCCTGGTTGAAAGTGCCGGCGAACACTTTAGTTTGAGCTTCCTTCTAAACTGTAATCGCTATTACAAAACCCCATAACGAACACGCTGACTCTGACAATATTATGGAATGAGATCAGCACTTGTATTTCATACAAAACATTGTACCATCATTCCAGGTAGCGCTGTACGATATAACTATAATTATCATTAAATAATTCTTATCAACAATATTAAAAACGTTCAATAAAAAATATTATTTTAAACCGTTATCACACCACCCAATTACAATAGAGAACGGGGTTGCTGTTGTGGGATCAATGTTAGTTCCAGATCAATGTTCAGGAGAAGAGGATGACAAGGAAACATGTTTTTAGCGCATTATCAATAGAGGCTAACACAGAGCATGAACGCAAAGGACCGCAACATGGCCTGTTCCTGGCATTTATTTTTTAAAATGGCTCTCACCTGTGAAAAGAGCAGCCTTTTTGAAAATGTCCTTCACCCACTGTCCTTACAGGGTGGCCCCTAAGATTTTTCTTGATTTGAAGATGTTCTCCCAATTTATGGACATGTTCTGAAAACGAAAAATGTAAAACTATTTTGGGTAAAACTCGGTAAAGTTTATCCAACTATTTTTTTTTTTTTGTAAATGGCCATATGTAGGGTAAATCTACGGTTGATTTTTGTGAGGCGGAAAATGGTCTGCATGCCAAGGGTGATATCTTCAGTTGATTTTTATTTATTTTTTTAATTTCATTTTGTACAACTTTTGGTTTGAAGGCAAAATTACAAATAAAGACACCTGTCAATATTTCTGCAGGTTTTATCCTTTACTTTTCATAGATTAAGTAGGGAGACATGGGACTGTCACTCAACTGGACGCTGCGGCTTCACTAATGTGTTTTGCGTGTGTCAAGTGATCAAAACTTCACTAATGCATTTTTACTTATTTACTTTTTCTTTGTGAAAGTAAAATAAAACATTTACTTTTGGCAGCAAAGATTTTTGAACACGGGTCTAGTAAATTAACTTCCTTTTAATTAAGAACTTTGTTTTCTGTTAAAGGAAGCTAAAAAGTGGCAGGAGAGAAAAGAAGCTCTGGAAGCTGTTGAAACTCTGTCAAAGAATCCCAAACTAGAAAGTGGGGACTATGGCGATCTTGTTAGAGCACTTAAGAAGGTACGTGGTATATTTGTTTCCATTATTTACTGAATCATTTGCTGAATATATTGTTGGTGGCTCACTGCAATCATTTAAAAGTCATTTATTCTACAATGCTGATTGTCATGTATTTTAGGTTGTTGGGAAAGATGCCAATGTCATGCTGGTTTCACTGGCAGCTAAATGTCTGGCTGCACTGGCTTCCGGTCTCAGGAAAAAGTTTGGAACATATGCAGGGCATGTAAGTTGTACGATTCCAGTTTTAAAGGGCTAATCTGGTGAAACTCGCCTATTTAATTGATTTACACTGAAACTCCTGGGAAAAACTCAATATTCCAGTAGAGACCAGGTGTTGGTTTGGTTTACAAGTTGTTGATACATTTATTCAATTCTCAGAAATGTCATAAAACATGACTGATGGAAAAAAATCTATCCAAGTCAAACGATTTTTTGACAGACAAGAGTGGGTTTCAATGTGTCATGGTGGTTTTTACAATGTCAAAGAAAATAATCCACTAATAATTTGGTCTTTTTGTGAAATGTTTCCATTTACATTTCCTCTTGCTTCTCAGGTTGTTCCAACTATTCTGGAAAAGTTTAAAGAAAAAAAGCCTCAGGTTGTCCAAGCACTGCAAGAGGCCATTGATGCCATCTTTCTTACTGTAAGTATATACTTTTTCTAAGTACAGAGCATGTTTTATTTAAATGCACAAAAAATAAATGTTTAGAGTCACACTACTTACGAATTCCTATAGGTACGAAAAATTTAAAGTACAATTTTTTTTATGTGCAAATATTGTTGTGGTAGCATTGATTCACACTTTAGAACAGTGGTCTCAAACTGGTCCTCAAAGGGCCGCAGTGGGTGCAGGTTTTCATTCCAACTCAACAAGGATACCTTTTGCAAGTGCAATCAGTTAATTAGAGCCAGGTGCTACTTATTTTAAAGACACCTGATTGGTTAAAATGTCGGCACTGGATCGGTTGGAACAAAAACCAGGACCCACTGCGGCCCTATGTGGAACCGGTTTGAGACCACTGCTTTAGAACATCGCTATCCTCTACTGGGCTCTCATTTCATCGCCCTCATTCTATCTCGTACAATGACAAAAAAGCATTCAATTCAATTGGCTGTCTCACCACAACCACTATCCATGTTTCAAGGTTCTCTCTTACATATCTGTCCTCTTCGGCTAACTGCTCTCTTTTAATAATGATTGCAATTCCCATTATTAAGCGATTAAAAACCGTTCAAATGCAACACGTCACATTTTTGGGGGTGGTTCGAGCGGGGGAGACTTTTTGCACCGGTGAATTGTAATATAACATAAACAAATTTAAATGAACTTGGATTTCGATGCAGACACACAAAAATCAATTTAATCTAACCTTACACTAAACTTAATTCTAATTTAGTTTTACATTTTTATACCTTTTGTTCTCCCGGCCGGGTTGGCTGTTTGCCCCGCCGACAACCTGACTTTCACTATCGATGTGCTGTTTGCTTTTGCCTTTCCTTCAAAATATTTCGAAAATGCCGCGCTCAAATGTCCTCCCAATAGGGTAACGCACGACCACTTGCCAATGAGAAGTAGTTTTGTAGTATTAGCAATCGCTCCATCAACGGGAGCTAACAGGCTTATTTTAAGACAATCAATACGTTCTTTATAATTTTCTCTCCATTTTTGTGTTTCCTCTTTCATTCAAATTTCCATATAATTATCACCTACTTATGACATTTTCAAGTTACGAAAAAAGGTTCTAGAACCAATTAATTTTGTAAGTCGAGGTAAGACTGTATATGTAAAACTAAATGCAGTTTGACATGGAACTCGAATAACAGGTGCAGATTCTGTCAATTGTGATTAGTATTGAATTTGTAACACTTGCTGATCAGAAAAAACAATCAGAATATTTTTAAGCTCCAATTAATAAAGAATAATTGTTTTAAATGCAATCTTCTCTCTAAAGTGCTTTATTTAACATATAATGGACAAAATTTGTTAATAATTGAGGAAGCATTATGGCCTGAAGACCATAGGCCTAAAACCTTCCCTTTTATGATTTGTATTAAATTGATTTTGAATTGCTGTGGTAAATACACACGCCAATCACTCAATTTAAGACTAAATGAAAAATTGATGGAGGACTATGCTAAATCTTCCATGTTTTGTTATTGTAAAACAGAAGCCCTTTAAATTTTAACTGGTGAGTTAATAAAAAAAACAACTTATTTAGCTTTTAACTTCATGTAATTTGCAACTTTCTTTCAGACTACCCTGCAAAATTTATCTGAGGACATTCTAGGTGTGATGGATAATAAAAACCCATCCATTAAGCAGCAAGCCTCTCTGTTTTTGGCACGTTCCTTCAGACACTGCACTCAGACTACACTGCCCAAGAGTGTACTTAAACCCTTCTGTGCTGCCCTAATCAAGGTATAGCATTGCTCATTGTATAACGATGGAAAAATAAGACAAAAAAATACTCCTCTGTACTTGTCTC
The DNA here is from genome assembly GCF_051989575.1 of Stigmatopora nigra. Taxonomy (NCBI): domain Eukaryota; kingdom Metazoa; phylum Chordata; class Actinopteri; order Syngnathiformes; family Syngnathidae; genus Stigmatopora; species Stigmatopora nigra. The sequence continues at coordinate 18,641,307 of NC_135509.1, read as the reverse complement.
TTACTTCTATAGCAAGTCAATGACTCTGCTCCAGAAGTGCGGGATGCCGCCTTTGACGCATTGGGGACAGCAATGAGAGTGGTGGGCGAGAAAGCTGTGAATCCTTACCTAGCTGACTTGGATAAACTAAAACTTGAGAAGGTGAAATCTGATCATAAATCTGACTGATAGGGTGCTATGCACTCGTGCAACTGTAAAACACTAGTAGTCTGTTACTCAGTCTTATTTCGTATTTTCATATTTGGTAGATAAAAGAGTGTGCTGAAAAAATAGAACTCCCGGGAAAGAAGGGTGGAGGAGACAAGAAGCCAGTTGTCAAAGCACCTCCTGCTGCTGACAACCATTCTAAATCCTCTGCGCCCCCCAAAAGGGTCCCAAGTGCAGCTGCCAGCAAGGTAACAACATACCTGTCAACCCCAGCCAATGGTTCCCTTTATTAATGATTGCAATTACCCTTAAGTGTTATAAATAAACCTTACAAATTAAACACAGCACATTTACTCACAGTGCGCACTTACAAGTCTAAAGTTGGAAAATGTCCCGCTATTTTGATTTTTTTTATTATCTACCGTGCAGCACTGCACCATTACAACTGTTTCCGTTTGTAAATAAATACTAAAAATGTAATTGCCAGTGTCCCCAAATAAAATGTAGCACATACTATTTTGGCAAGTAAAACACACTTTGCAGGTCATTCTTTGCATTAATTTAGAGTGAAATACTCCCATGTGTTTTTTGTTCTTGGATGATCCAGCACCAGAGCTTCCTGTGGATGCTTCTAATGTATTGACTTACAGACCCTGGTGCGCTTGCACTTACACGAAGTACACATTTATTTGGAACGTGTATTAATAATTGTCAATTTCAAGTATTAGTTGTTGCTGCCCTATTACATTGCACATAAGTTATATCCCAACTGTATTTAAAGTAGTTAAATTGTGAATCTTCCTCTAGCAGTCTGTTGGTCCACCAAAGAAAGTCAAAGTGAGCTCTACTGCCAGTGGGAAACCCAAAAAGAACATGGAAAACAAGGAAGTAGCAGAAAGTGAGCTGTCGGTAAGTCAGAACTCTGTTAGAACACTGTAGCAAAGTATGTTAATAGCTTTATTTGAATTTCATTTTCTGGTGGGGAAATGGCCGATGTAAATATTTCCATATCAGCAAGTATTTCCACGTTTCTGCTTGGGGGATTGAACGCAATGAAACTGGTTTCATTCTTATTTGAATCTGGTACCTGTTTTTTTTTAACAGTTTAAATTTAGGGAAACAGTCGCGGTCTTTTTTTTGTCTGCGATTGTCAAGTTTAGTTGCCTTTGGCCATGTTGCTCAGGGTACAGAAAGCCTCCCAAGCCAATTGTATTACAATGCTAAAATGGTGCCAAATCTACTATTAAGCCTCATTTGACTTGCTTGATTGTTTTTTCGCAATACATGACATGTTGTAGACGTAGAGTAAATGTACCGTACAGTAATCCCTCGATTATCGCGAATTCACTACTTTGCAATTTCTTTCTGCTATTAATTATTTTAAAACATCATTTTTAACAGGGGTGACCCTACTTTGCGATTTTTCGATTATCACGGCCTCTGGACTCTGAAATCCGTAATTCATTCAACGGGTCAACTAAAGCATTGTTAAGTAAAATTTCTAATACAAATCAGCTACAGTCATTGATCGTTTTTTCTTCCCCTTCTAAATTAGAAGTTTGCATATTGATACTTGTCTGATTAAAAAGGTTCACAGAACGGTCAAAGTAAACTGACGCGAGAAGTAAATATTGAAGAGAAGCATTGTACTGGTATGTAAACACAAATTATGTACAGTACATATTTCTGTAGCCACAAAAGAAAGGGAGGCTTTCACTTCTAAAGACACGACTGAGTATATCCCTTTGTAAAAAAAGTAATGCAATCAGGTTTTACAACTTTGTATATGGAATTATATAGACAAAATAAATCACGGTCAAGATTTTGAACCAGGACTTTTTTTTTCTTATTATTTTGAGATACTATTGCTCTTTGACTCTCATAAGTGACATGTATTTTTATTTTAGATTGAGGTGTGTGAAGAACAGGCAGCCAATGTGCTGCCTGCATCCTGCCTTCAACAACTAGGGTCAGCTAATTGGAAGGAGAGACTCGCCAGTATGGAGGAATTTCAGAGGGTAGTGCTTTTGTTTTATTTTCAGGACACTCACATTTTTAAAAGTATAGCTCAGCATATTTATAGATTTACATGAATGCAAATGATCATTAAGGACTGTGGTTATATTTTTTTAGGGTCTACTTGTCGGTGACACCTGATTAACCAATGTGTTGGAAGAAATGTTGATTCGTTTATTCATGTTGTCTTTTAGGCTGTTGAAACAATGGATAAAATGACAATGCCATGTCAAGCTTTAGTGAAAATGTTGGCCAAAAAACCTGGCTGGAAGGAGACAAACTTCCAGGTAACATTTTGTTTCTTGTTGACCAGAATTAGATTCAAGTAACACTAATAAGGAGCCTATTCATTTGTTGCACTGTTTTTATATATTTATAGTCTTCGGAATAGTAATTCACCACAATTTTGTGCTTTTTGTTAGGTCATGCAGATGAAGCTACATACCGTGACCACTATTGCCCAGAGAGGGCAGTTTTCTAAGACCTCAGCCTCTGTAGTTTTGGATGGCTTGGTGGACAAAGTTGGTGATATCAAATGTGGTGGGAATGCCAAAGAAGGAATGACTGCAATTGGGGAGGCTTGCTCACTTGCATGGACCGCTGAACAGGTTTTTGAGATGAACCATTATCCTGTATTCCAGTGTTTCCCCACCATTGCGCCCCGGCATACTGGTGTACTATGAGCGATGGTCAACTGTGCCCCAGCTATTGATCTGAAAGTCATACATAGTAATATTATGACGAACATTAACCAGAGCTGCAAACTTTTCCGGAGTTTTCCTGGACAAGGAACGCAGGCTCCCTAAATCCCCCAAAATTGTCACATCAATTATTATTTTTGTAGGCAACCATTTTGGGAATATTAGAAGAAAAAAAGCATAAAATTATGATTCAAAAATTGTTACATTACTTAATTTTACATGACTAGAAAAGAAAGCGTTTTGGGTTCAACGGACAAACTTTTGGCAATATATGGTCGGTGTGAAAAATTATAAATGCTTTTTTTTGGGATTTATTTTATTCCTTTCAGTAAAATTTCGATGAGAATGGTTATATCTTGACGATATAGTTGACAGCTATAGATTACATTTATTTATTTATTTTCAATCCAGTGTGCCACAGTTTAAAAACGTTGGGAAACACTCCTGTATTCATTTCATGTTTTGTTCTTCCAGTCAGAACTTTCCAATCTACCGGGCCTTCTAAAATAGAGAAATCCCTGTTATACTGCATATCACTATAATTTTCGTGTAATGAATTCTGTATTGTGTGTGCGCTTTTTATCTAGGTTGTTTCTTTGGCATTCGCCCAAAAGAACCCAAAGAACCAGGCAGAGGCTCTTAACTGGCTGGCTAATGCGATGAAAGAGTTTGGCTTTGCTGGGTAATCTTTCTATAATTTTCAGACATCTGTTTAGATAGAATGCTTTAGCAAGAACTCAGAAATGTAAACTTCTCGTTCTCAGAATAAATGTAAAAGCGTTCATCAACAATGTGAAGACGGCTCTGGGCGCTACTAACCCTGCAATCAGAACAGCAGCAATTAACCTACTGGGTGTTATGTATCTCTACATGGGCGCTCCACTTCGCATGTTCTTTGAGGATGAGAAACCAGCTCTCCTGTCACAAATAGATGCTGCGTTTGAGAAGGTAAAGTCCACATTATGCAAAGGCATCAATCCTTTTCGGTTCTTCTAACTGAAAACGATACTGGTTCAAACTTTTTCATTTGTCTTGGCTGTTTTCTGAATCATAGATGCAAGGTCAAACAGCTCCAGCTCCATCAAGATTCACCAAGAAAGCTGGGAATGAAGAGGAGTGTGACAATGGAGAGGAGCAAAAAGAGGATGCTGTCGGACAGGACATCATGGATTTATTGCCTAGAACAGACATTAGGTGAAAATGACTAAATATTCCATTTTGAGAGAATGTGGTAACTTTAATTTTTATTATTTATAGGCATAATTCAATTTATAGAATGCAGTGTTGAAAACCATCTTAGTGTCATACGCTTCACCTGCAGATTCAGTTTTGACCATTGTCTAACTCGCCAAAAAAAAAAATGTTATTACTGTCATAGTATTTTATGGCATCTGTTTAGAAATAGAAGGGAGAAACAAAGTCTTTGGTGATATGAGGTCACTGCAAAATTAGATTTTGGAATAATTTTAATTTGAGTTAATTTGGTTCCTGGTGATAAAACCTTGGGAATTACTTATTATTGTTCATAAAAGTGAGATAGTTTTGAATTAAACTTTTCCTGCTGGTGGTTTGCCTTGAGATATTTCAACGCATAATGTGCCGCAGCCCTAAAAAATGTGGGAAACAATGGTCTAATTAAATCTCCACAGAAGAATGCGAGAAGTCGATCTCATAGTCTTGATGAAAATATTGCAAGCAAATGATTCTCATCCAAATTTAACAATTTATTTATGTTTAATCTCTCAGATAAGCCTCTTTTTAGTAGTGCCTCAAACTAAACTTTAGTCTTTCTTTTATTGCAAATGCTTATTTTCTGTTTGATTCAGCGATAAATATCTGATGTGATAATTTTTGTGTGTTGAAAACCATAATGTTTTAAATACAAAAAAAGCCTGCTGAACTTATGCAAACTAGTATCTATATGAAAAAAGAAAACAAATTCTCATTCAGCTTTTTGTCCCACCTTTTAGCGACAAGGTCACTTCTGATCTCATATCTAAACTCGGAGATAAGAACTGGAAGATCCGAAAGGAAGGTCTTGATGAAGTAGCAGCCATCATCTCAGAAGCAAAATTCATCACTGCCAACATTGGGGACCTCCCCCTGGCTTTGAAAGGCCGACTTGGTGATTCCAATAAAATCCTGGTAAGTCTGTGGTCTTTCCTGTGGTTATGTGGTTAGTATTTCTTCAGTTACCTCTTTTGAATGGAAATATTTTTTTGTTGAAAATGACAGAAGTACACCTTTTTAATTATTACACTATTGAACTATGTACACTATTGAAATGTCTTCTTATATATTGTTTTTTAGACACAACAGAGCCTGAATATTCTTCAGCAGCTGGCAATAACCATGGGCCCTGGATTGAAACAACATGTTAGAACCCTAGGATTCCCCATCATCTCAGTACTTGGTGACAGCAAGGTACATTATTTGAGAATGTAATATGTGTGAATATTTTGTCATTATTGTCTGAGTAAATAGTTTTAAAGATTGTTCTGTCTCCATTAGTGTTATGATATATAAAAATTCATTAAGAAACCAAAATACAGTTACCTCAATTATCGCGACTTTGCTTATCGCGAATTCACAATTTGCTGTGTTTTTTCCCTCATTAATAATTACATTTTTATTATTATTTTTTAAGTTGAGGTAAATTTGAAAATCCACAATGAAACTCACAAGCGCAAGCCACTCGCCTGTCTTCTGCTTGCTACTGGGACCCAGCACTGAAAAAAACCCCATCTTTTTATTTATTTATTTATTTAAAGTTCATAAAAATGTGAAAATGCAGAGAAACTCATAGCCGGAAGCCAATCTTGCTACCAGGACTATAATAGGGGTGACCCTACTTGGCGATTTTTCGATTATCACAGCCATGTCTGGTCTACATTTACTGAGATATTTGAGGGATTACTGTATTTATTATAATTTTTATAAATTTGTGTTTTGTTTAGTCCAACGCTGATTTAATTGCGCAATTTTAAAATTACTTCTATTACTCGTGGACTGATCATGATGACTATTTGTTAGGAACATTCTAAGGATATGCATCTAACCCTGTAGCCATATTTTATTTTTATTTTTGCGGTGTCTGTGCGGGCCTTTCTCAGAGTTGAACTAGCCAGTAGTAGGCATTCATGTTCTTTTGTCGTTTTTGTGTTTCTGAGAGGATTTTCTTTTTCTTTTTTAATGATTGTATGGAGTGATTTTTAAATGAAAAAACATTTTTTGATTTGCCAACAGATCCTCGGTGCAACAATAATTTAAATATTATATAAGTGCTTAATAAATTGTTTCTTTGTAGCCCAATGTCAGGGCAGCTGCAATGGCTACTCTGCAGGCCTGGGTGGAGCAGACTGGAATGAAGGATTGGCTGGAAGGAGAGGACCTATCAGAGGAGTTAAAGAAGGAGAATCCCTATTTACGTCAAGAGGTACATAGAGTAAATGCCCAAAATGGACCAAAGCATAATGGACATAATAGAGATGAAGATTGGAAGGCATGTAATCACATGTAAAATATAAAAATGATAAAATATAAAATACAATCCCACAGTGGCCAACCTCCGTCCATTTCAGGAGTACCCTTTTCCAATTTCCGGAGTATCTCCAGAGTGAGTGCGATTCACCCAAACATTTTTGATATAAAATGTAAAAAAAATATGCGAAGGACAATTTAAATGAAACCTATTATCATGTTTTTACATTAATTGAAATATTGTGTTACATTAACATTAGACATTAAAGTACCTATGCAATCGATTCCGGATCGATTGCTACGCTCAAGTCGCTCCAGACGAATCCAGCACTCGTGTTACCGAATTCATACAGTTTACAGTGCAGTTGAATCAAAATGGCGGAAGCCATTTGGTACTCTTCCTAAACGGGTGCTTCAAAAAAATTACGTGAACATTTTTGGGGATTTCCTGAGTTTAGGGAGGTTTTCCGCAGTTTCCAGAGAAACTCCTGAAATTCCAAGGTAGTTGACAGCAATAGAATAACGCCTGATCGAACACTTTTGTTACAAATAAAAATATTTTCTCAAGGGATGATTGCTTGTGTGAAATGTTACAAATATCCCTCTCGCTCCTCCCAAAGTTGTTAGGGTGGTTGGCTGAGAAGTTACCGACGATGAGGACTGTGCCAGGGGATCTGATGACTTGCGTTCCCAATCTATATGCATGTCTTGAAGACCGAAATGGTGATGTTAGGAAGAAAGCTCAGGATGCTCTTCCCGCATTCATGATGCACCTTGGATACGACAAGATGAACAAGGCCACCGGCAAACTCAAGGTACATGAACAATCTATCAATTTTTCACCTGCAAAATAAAGGAAAATAGGAAACTAGATTTTATTTCTTGCCAAGGATCGCTTCTGTCCCACCACAAAATTAAAATGTGGTTAATACAGTCATACCGCTATGTGCGAATTCCTCTAGGTATATTTTCAGTTTATGAAACTTTTTTATATTCAAATGAGTGACGCGAGATACGAAAAAGATCCAAATTACGAAAAAGTAAATGCATTTCCTTGTCCGTTATTTTATTTTGAATATAGTCAAGGATGCATTCATTCTCACTTTAGAACATTGCTACACTCTCCTGGGATCTCATTCTATTTCATATAATGACAATAAAAGCATTCAATTGAATTCAAATGGCGGTCTCACAGCAGCATAACTGTCGAGCCATGTCATTGGCCCATAAGAAAGGTAAATCGCTGGTGGTTGGCTTCTCAAAGTGAGCATTACCCCACCGCCCCACTAGCGAATCCATTCGAAACTCAAATTGCATTGAGTAAAAAATCTATAATAATAGAAAATTGAGTTGTGCGTCTAAACGCGCTCTCCCATTCTCTCTTCCCCCCACTAATGCTGTTTCAATCAAAATGTTCTTGTTTGATGGGTGGTGTCACACAACAGATTCGTAAAGAAAAAAATATTTTACATCCCGTTCCCTTTTACACTTTTTCAAGGACACTACATCACAGTGCTTTCTTTCATTTTTGCTTATCCTTGCTTCTCATTAGCAATCATCTAAAGACCAGATCGTAGTCATGTTGGAAAAGGCCAGAGCAGTGATGCCAGCTAAACCTGCTCCTGCTAAATCTGGAGGAACAACAAGCTCATCAGAGACGAGTAGAGCGGGTTTGTATGACACACTCTTTGCTTTTTATATTTACTAGGGTATTTTGGGTTGGGTATTTTGGGCTGATTTAAAAAAAAAAATGTATACATATACATATAAAGATATATGTAATGTGTATGTATATATGTTAAATAATAATGATTAATTAGTCAACCAACAATTGTGCAAGTTCTCCTACTTAAAAGATTAGAGAGACCTGTAATTGTCAACATGGGTAAACCTCAAACATGAGAGACAGAATGTGGGGAAAAAATAGAAAATCACAATTTGATTTTTAATTAATTAATTTCCAAATTAGAGTGAAAAATAAGTATTTGGTCACCTACAAACAGGCAAGATTTCTTTCTGTCAAAGAGGTCTAACAGGCAAGATTTCTTTCTGTCAAAGAGGTCTAACTTCTTCTAACAAGGTCTAACGAGGTCTCCACTCGTTACCTGTATTAATAGTATCTGTTTTAACTCATTATCGGTATAAAAGACACCTGTCCACAACCTACGTCTCCCACACTCCGAACTCCACTATGGCCAAGACCAAAGAGCTGTCGAAGGACACCAGAGACAAAATTGGAAACATGCACCAGTCTGGGAAGACTGAATCTGCAATAGGTAAAACACTTGGCGTAAAGAAATCATCTGTGGGATCAATTATTAGAAAGTGAAGACATACAAGACCACTGATAATCTCCCTCGATCTGGGGCCCGATGCAAGATATCACCCCATGGCGTCAAAATGAAAGCAAGACCGGTGAGCAAAAATCCCAGAACCACACGCCCCCTAGTGAATGACCTACGGAGAGCTGGGACTTCAGTAACAAAGGCTACTGTCAGTAACAAAATGCGCCGCTAGGTACTCAATCCTGCACTGTCAAAAGTGCCCCTGCTAAAGCCAGTACACATCAGGCCCATCTACAGGTCGCTAGAGAGCATTTGGATGATGCAGAAGAGGACTGGGAGAATGTATTATGGTCAGATGAAACCAATATATAACTTTTTGGTGGAAACCCAGGTTTGGAGGAGAAAGGATACTGAATTGCATACGAAGAACACCATACCCACTCTGAAGCATGGGGGTGGAAACATCATGCTATTGGGACTGTTTTTTGCAAAGGGACTAGGACGACTGATTTGTGTAAAGGATGGAATGAATGGGGAGAGGTATGGAGAGATGTTGTGTGAAAATCTTTCATCAGCAAAGACAGTGGCTGGGTCTTTCAGCATGACAATGATCCCAAACACACTGCCAGGGTAACAAAGGAGTGGCTTCGTAAGAAGTATTTCAAGGTCCTGGAGTGGCCTAGCCAGGGGTAAAGTACCAGCAAGTGTGTGAAGAGTTACAGAAAACGTTTGGCCTCCGTTATAGCCGACAAAGGGTACATAAAGTATTGAGATCAAATTTTGGTATTGACCAACTACATATTTTCCAACATGATTTGCAAACACATTCTTTAAAAATCAAACGGTGTTTTTCAGATTTTTCCTCTTCCACATTCTGTCTCTCATGGTTCAGGTTTCCCGATGTTGACTATTAAAGGCCTCTAATCTTTTCAAGTAGAATAATTTGCACAGTTGGTGGTTGACTAAATAATTATATTCCCCAATGTACGTATATGTATTTATATATATTTATACATATAAATACATGTGGTTATATAACATTTGTTTTTAATTTCTATTAATTTTTTCCTAGATTTTGGATCAAATTGCGTTCAGGTTTTAAACCTTTAGGAACCCTGTTATGACTTTATATAGTGCTAAATTATTATTTATGGCCATTTCTTAGTAGCATTGCTCAAAATTTGGCGTGGCTGATACTGACTTTGCCATTTTTAAAAATATTTTTTGTCTTTTTACTCATGACACCCACTACTGGTAATTCAATGCCATATGGACATCAAATCGAGTTGTACTAGAGGAGGTGGCAGCTATCAATGGTAGAGAGTTAGTAGTCTGTCGTTATTTGACAAATGTTTTCATGTCTTCCACAGCCCCCTCTTCTGAAGATGTTGTTGATAATAAAACTGAAGCTAAAAAGGTCAGAGGGGGAATAGCGGCTAAGAAGGTAGGTGTCTGTCAAAAACCACCACACCCTTACACCCAGTAGCAGTCGTGGATATTTGTCGTCTTTTAAATACCTGTTACTTATTAATGTCAGAATAACAACAATGCAAAATATCCCTTTCAAAGTCTGTTATAATTTTTCACTATTAAATCTGTTTGGCCGCTTAACTTCCAAACAAACACCGACACAGGTATAATTTGAACTTTCAATAAATCATAACTGGACTATTGTAGTTGTCCAGGAAGCAACTGGCTGACCAGGACAATTTGAGCAGCCCTTTTACGATAATTTTAATGCGTACAGTTTGAAATTATGACCATGGATGAGTTGTAAAAATGTTCACAGAACCCACACATTATGAAGATGGATAATTCAGGAATTCTTTTTTTTAGTATGGTTTAATGGTTGAAATTTGTGTGCCCATAGAGTATTTTGATTTCATATTAAATTCAGTATTTAGGGTTTTCCAATTGATTGTTAGCTTTCAGATTTCAAGTCTGTTAGTTTGGACCAGACATGACCAACTTTTTGAAACTCTACCACGGTTGTGCAATCATTCTAAAAAGAATAAAACTCAACAATTAGATGTTCTAATTATTCTTATTATTAGGGTTTCAACCCCATTCTTTTTCTCGTTCTTCTCCATCCCATTAAAATCTACCATAGGTTACACAAGACATGTCGGTGTTGCTAAGAACTACTTGCTTGGTTTAAGTCCGGGTTTTTTATTTATTTAGTTTTACGCTCCACCCCCAGGACGATTTGAAAGTTTCACGTGTCTGTTCTTTTCACCTGAATTAAAGCGAAACGAATGATAGTTGCCCCAAAACTAGTGTTTCATTCAAAGAGGTACCAGTTCATTACATCTCAGAAATACATCAAATTTTGTAGGGGTAAATAAAATCATTGTCACTCTGCTTGCTAGTTTTAAATGATCAGATTTCCTTCAAAATAGTGATTTAAAAATTGCTTTTTTTTTTGTTTACACATTGTTATTGTTTACACATTGTTATTGTCATGCTCGTGGTCCCTGGGGCCTAACTGCTGCCATTGGTTCAGACATTTGCTAGTGTTGTACATGTGTATATCATTTTTCACCCATCAGTCCCATTTTTGAATGATTTGTCAACATATTTTGGTTTTTCTGTTCGCTCAGCACTCCTCTCCCCCCGAGGAACCTGACCCTACCCCTCCCTCAAAGGACAAGGACACTATTGCTAGTAAAAAGCCCCTCAACAAAGGGAAGACTGTTGCTGGCAGTCAACAGGTAGATGTGGAACAGATGAGCTCCTAATGAGACAATTGTTGCACAACTACCACACGTTAAATGATGCTGTAAGCTCTGAAGTTGAGCAAATGGACAGCATTTTGACAGGCTAACATTTTTAAGTGTGCACTGCGCTTTAACATTTGTCTTGCACCTGGGCTAGTGTTTACGCTTTCTAATGACAAGACTATAGTCACTCACTAATGCTGGTGTTATTTGTAACATGTACAATCCAATCACACTCTATGTGCTTTCTCTCTCTTAGCTGATATCTTACTAACTAATTAACACTTCAATTTTATTTAAATGGATATAATTGATGCACCAAAAATTCGGTGAACTTTTTTAAAAATTTGATTTTTAGTGTGTATTTCATTATATAGATTTTTTCAACTGGGCCGAAACAGAATGTTGTGAGTACGTAAGCAAAACTGCCAACTCGTTCGTTCAGTCTTGGTGGGCTGGAACTAAAACCTGCACCCACTCGGCCCTTTCTGTAATTAGTTTGACACTTATAGACTAGAGCATATGACCCAGTTTAATCCTTCCAAATATCGTGGTCCCAACTGCTGTAAAGTAGTGTATATAAATAAAATTTAAATCTAGTGATATATGCGAAAACATGCGTAAAGAAACAGCAAAGTAGCTTGATTCAGCCAAAGAAAATAAACGAGTTATTCATTTAACTGTTAAGAAAAGGTATTACAAATTTCTATATTTTGGTTTTGGAACTTTTCTTTTGGTGTATCCGTAAGGAGTTCTGAAAAAATGTGGATTCAAATTCAGTGGCTGCATGCTTATGCAAGTTTTATTGAAATGACTGATCATGGTTTTCATCTCACACCATTGCATGAATTGATAGTGCATGTTTAGGAAATTATTATTGTTAGAATCTTTTAAACTTTCCTTGTTTCGTCCATTTTTTTTTATTCTTTCAGTGTGATAAACATGTATTTATTCATACAGCACATGCATTTCTTGTGGTAATCTGATCATGTTAAATGTCTCACTTTCAGAGTGTATCTAGTAAGAAGCCTGTAACTAAAGGAATGAAGGATGATGAGGATAGGTCTGGGCCCCTCTTCATCCTTGTTCCTAATGCTAAGGAGCAGAGAATCAAAGAGGAGAAACAATTGAAGGTAACTGACTGACAGCAATGGCCTACAAACAGCACAGAGAACATCTGTCTGTTATTAATTTAAATATGATTGTTTTGTCCTCTATAGATTTTGAAGTGGAACTTTACCACTCCTCGAGATGAATATGTCGAGCAGCTTAAAAGTCAAATGTCCACTTGCTTTGCCAAGTGGCTCCAGGATGAACTTTTCCATATCGACTTCCAGAGACACGTAAAGGCGATTAGCATCATGATAGAGGTAAGGAATCTTGCTGCTTCTAAAGGATCCTTTGCCCTTTAGCTCATGGGTCACAAACTCAGGTCTTCGTGGGCACATATTTATTTGTCTTTTTCCACATCTCCCTCCTTCAACAAACAAACAGATTTGATAGGGGCCCTAGAGGGCCAAAGTTGGTGATCCCTGATTTAGATGGATAGAGTTGGAATACCAGGGCTACACGTGTTGCATATAGTGTGTACAGTGGTAACTACTTACGAAATTAAATGGTTCCAGACCTTGCATTTTTTGTAGGTTGAGCAGTACTGTGATGCCTCACCACTTGACAGGTTCAGTACATTGCAGTTTTTAAAATAAGCTCATAAAAATGTCAGAATTCACGCTGATACTCGCAAGCAGAAGACTGGGTATAAAAATGGTTGAAGTCAGGGCTCCGCTTCTTTAGCGCCAAATTGGGTGTCACTGAGCGCTGAAGAAGCCACATGCCATTGTTTTATCCCCCGGTCTTCCGCTTGCGAATTTCAGCATTAACTTGGACATTTTTATGAACTTTTTTTTTTTTATAAAATAGAAAAAAAATATATTACGATTTACTGAAGCCACAAAGTGGTGAAGGATCACAGTAATTCTCATTTATCAACAGGATTTATTTAAACACAAAAGTATTTCAACATCAAATTATTCACACCGCTCTTAGGTCACCAAAAGTTTAAATCCTCGGATCCCGGTTCAAGTAACCTAAGCCAAGTACTATAACGATTTTTCCATTGTCTAATATTATCTGAAAAGCAGTATTGTGTTCACACAGACTTAATATATCTAAATTAAAAGTTAGGAACTTCTGTTAATAAAAGGCATCAAAATCCTGTAGTATTGTGATTTTTCTCTTGAAACATTACAATGTATGACCATTTGTTAGGTAATATCCTCTGGGACACCTGATTATCTTTCACGGCTCACAGGTTCGGAAAAACTCGTGTAGATAACAATCACTGCAATCTTTTTATTTTTTATTTTTGACAGAGGTTGGAAAGTGAGACTGATGCTACCATAAGCTGTCTGGACCTAATTCTTAAGTGGTTTAGTCTGCGCTTCTTTGACACAAACACTACAGTCCAAATGAAGGTTCTGGAGTATTTGAAGCTTCTTTTTGCCGTGCTAAATAGTGAAAACTATCATCTTACAGAGTATGAGGCAAACTCCTTTGTTCCCTATCTTCTACTCAAGGTCAGTACACCCTACATTTAGCAAGTAAAGTATGTTTTCTATGTTCAGCAGTGGGCACATAAATATAATTTTTGTTAGATATTCCAATTTTTTTTTTTCAACAAATTCCTTTTTGCCTTCGTTTTAAGGCAACATATTTTAAGATACGTGACCAAACACTGTACTGCAACAAAGATCAAAGTATTGAAGAACAAAGCCTTTGGGTTGCCAGAGAAGCACTCGGCATTAGAGAATCAAACTGCCTTATCATGCCATAATTACATTTCAACCATAAAAGAAAGGCTAACAAACTACTACACATTATTAGACATGTTATGATGTGAATGGGTTGTTCTATTTATTTGGTGACAAGTTGTGTATGCAGTATAATAAAAAAAATGATTGAAAGTGTTTTAATATATATATATATATATTTGGAACTCAAAAGAAAAAAATAATGGGGTGACAATGAACCTTTTAAAGTTGGCACAATTAGACTTAACCATTGTCAACCATTTGGGAGTTTTTGCATAAACCATGTTTCGTTAATGTCTACTGAAAAATGAGAGCCATTTAATGAATAATTAATGTGCATTTCCTTCATTTGGCTCCTTTTAACCTTTGCTTATGACTATGACTGATGACTGAGAATCTAGTCTTTGAAAAATCTTTAATTTGTGCATCCTCTATCTTTTTCCAAGATTGGAGAGTCCAAGGATGTGGTTCGCAAAGATGTTAGGGCGATACTTAACATGCTGTGTAAGGTATACCCTGCATCTAAAGTCTTTCCTTACCTCATGGATGGTACTAAATCGAAAAATTCCAAACAAAGAGCTGGTATGTCACTCCTATTCCATCAATATATTCAAATTCCAGATCTCATGTGATTTTAAAAGTTCTTTCATTGTCTTTTGGTTTGTTTTAAGAATGTCTTGAGGAGTTGGGTTGTTTGATAGAAGGTTATGGAATGAATGTATGTCAACCAACTCCAGCTAAGTCTCTGAAAGAGATTGCAGTTCATATTGGTGATAGAGACACTTCTGTCCGAAATGCTGCCCTGAACACTGTAGTGGCTGTCTACAATGTCTGTGGAGACCAGGTCTATAAACTAATTGGAAATGTAAGTTGGCACATTGTAGTTATTTATTGTAGTTATTGAAAACTCAACTTCAAAATTGACATTGTCCACCTCTTGTATTGTTTCCAGTTATCAGAGAAAGATATGAGCATGTTAGAAGAGAGGATCAAACGTTCTGCAACAAAAAAAATCGCTGCCATTCCCGCGAAGCAGACTGCAAATGAGCGGTCTCAAAGAGATATTCCTGCTAACCCAAATGGCACTTTCCTTCGCAAATCTGCACAGGAAGACCCCAACAAACTCAAGTAGGTGCAGTTTAGATTTTATTGTTTGGGCAGTGATTGGGTTTTCTAAGTTTGACATTTTCAAATTAGATAATATATTTTAATGACATATTTCTGTTATAAAAGTTACAAAATTTAAATTGCAAATATAAACCACATTAATACAGTGAATAATCACAAACTTTTTATATTTTTAATGTGGATTTTTACACAGACGTTTGATATCAAATTATGGAAAGGCTCATTAAATGATGTTGCATGCTCATATTTAATGTCTACAATTAAAGTCGGCAGTCCTTTTCTGCAAATGATATTCTACTTGAAATATGTAACTGCCAAATAATAGAATATTTTAGAATACCGTGACACTAAAAAAGTAAGCTCTTAAATAGTGAGTTAAAGTTCCTTTAAAATTAAAGGAAACCTAAAATAAATTGACATGTCAAATTATTGAGTATCCTAGATTCTACCAAATTTGAAATAATCTGTATTCAAAAATGTAAAAGGCTTCAAAATTGGAGAAAAATTAGGCTCACCTGACGGGTCTCATTAGGGCGTTGTCTGGTGAATGTGCTCAAAGGACACCTTACTCATGTTTAGAGGTTGGTGTCAGTACCAATATCTAAAAAAATGTGGGGACATTTGTTAATGTTCTAAAGCTGATATTCGAAGCCAATATCCAGTCGTGCCTTAACCCCACCTCCCTTACCATATGTTTCAAACCAAATGTCTTGTTGTGGGTTAGTGTTGCAGTGTCTTTCTCTCAGTCAAAGAGTCTGTAATTACCCGTATTGATTCCTGGTCAAAATGACGAATTGGCTTTTTTGTTGTTAATCGGCCCATGTTGGATATACCGTATTTATTTGAGTATAACACGCAGTCGAAGTTTTCTCACAAAAAATGGTATACGACATTTTTTCCCAGTTTTTCTCAGCTCACACCAAACACCAAATGGTTTTTTTTTAAATGACTAACTGCAAGTGAATTTAAGAGGTGAATTGTACTGAACACATAATGTACTGGTTTTTATCTGTTCAGTACAAGCCAGCGAAACAGCGTTTGTTGTAAATACACTTAATTAGTCAAAGGCCTCTTTCCTTCTGTCATCTTACCTTCCTCTAAAATCTGTGTGTGTGTCTGCGTATCCACAGTGGTATGAAAAAAGTTTGGTGGCCACGAGAGACAATTTCAAGTTATTTATTTCATAAACAAAAAGTTGGTAATCGGCAACTTAATTATTTTCCATCAAAAACTAATAAATAGCAATATTTCAGGAGCGAATTGCTTATTAGACTAGCAGAAGATGTGCAGCGTGCAGTAAGACAAAATTATACAGCTGCACAAATGTGGCCACCCCAAAAAATAAACAAAAAATCTTCAGTCAATTTTCCTTTTACTAAAAACAATGTTTCTGGTAAGAGGTCCCTGTGTCCTGCCTACAGTCAACTGCTAGATTTCTCTGAGTTGTGCTGTGAAGTAAAGGCCCGATCTCTCTACTAAGTCCACTTGCCACATTTCAAGATAAAATGTCTGGGCTTTGGCTTATATTATATAAAAAAAACAGATCCCTATAGAACTGCGACTCATATATTGAAGAAAAGGTATTTACACATGAAAATAAGAATTTTTCAGAAGTGTTTTATGTTTTCATACCACTGTATACGTACTTATTTGACTGAATCAGAGAGTGAAAGCAAGTATTTCTTGCCTTTTGCTTCGGATATGGGCCTGCTGCCTGCATGTCTCTTAACTCCTCATCTTTTTTCCCTTCTGTGATTTCTTCCTTTCTGTATTCTTCCTACCATCCTTTCCGGAGCAGAATTATGTATCGCACTTATAGGATGTGAGTACTTTTTTCTTCGTCATCCTTTTCCCTTTTGCCAAAAAAAGCAAAATACAATTTTAACAACCTCGTGGACACCATTTTTATTTTCATTGGATTTGCAAGTGGTAGCTGAGTAAACATACAACAAGGATGGACAGTGCACAAATCAAGAACTCCCAGCTGGTCAGAGTTGCTCCTTCATGGTCCTAAAAAAAGATGTGATAGAAAAGAGGCTTTTGGTCGGACGATCTTAAACTCTGCCGGTGGCCGCTTCCGCACTTCCGAATCATTGTGGGGCCATTGCCTCCGATGTGTGGCCGCTACCTCTTCACTGGTTTGCTTTCGCATCTGTATGCAGCACGCTAAACTCGGTTTAATTGAAGGACTGCTTCCTCCTAGCTACTAAGTGATCAGCTAGGGGCTGAGAGATGGCCAATGGGAAAGCAACTACCATGACAATTAAATAAATACCGGACACAGGAACTGTATTTGTGTTTCAGTATATCAATTTTATATGAAATGTGTGAGACAAAAAAAGAACAAAAATTATTTACCAAGCAATTAAAATAACACATGCAAAGACATTTTCCATTGGCGAGTAGCACGACTTATATCGCCAGTAGACTGATCTCGCAATCAAAGTGTTGAGAGAGAACCAATGGTAGAGCAAATTTATAATAATTTCAAAATAAAATACAGGATCCTCAAGTGTTTTTATGGTTTAGGGGTGGTTAATTTTATCATTTATTTTCGGGCGGTTTTTTGTTTCGTAACTTGAATTTCTTTTTTTTTAATCTTGAAAACACTTTCCCAATTGCGGTGTTTCGTAACTTGAATTTTTTTTTTTATTTAGAGGCGTACGTAAGTAGACTTACCACTGTAATAATCACCCTGCTGTTATTTACTCACCTACCATTCCTTTTCCCCAGCCAAGCCCGTCAGAATGCCCAGCATAGTGAGTCTCACATGCCCATTCCCAAGGAGTTCCAGTTGGACCTGGACATGATCGAAATGGACCGAGGCCGGGTGAATGAACTACCAGACCTTGTCCAGCACAAGTTAGATGAATTGCTGGAACCCATTGTTATCCCCGAGCCCAAGTAAGTGTAACTGGGATGCAGAAGCTAAATACCACAAATACCAAAAGCAGCAACACGATCATAAAATTACAACTGAAGCACAGAAATACAACTCAAGTGGACATACAGAAGAAACAAACTTACAACACTAAATCTTGTTTGGTAGTTCTGTCTTCATCATTTCAGCTCAAGTATCTGTTTGGTAGAGATTATTATATGTTGTTATCAGCCTGTAGTCTAGCTGTAGCTCTAATTTTAGCCACTAGCATTAAGCATTCTGTCAGTGTGTGTTTATTTATTTTCCAAGTTGTAAAAGCATGTAGCTTCTTATGGAGCAAAATTATATCTTTAGCATTTTTTCTTGTTCTTTTTTGATTAAGAAAAGCAAATGTATTAAATTGCCTTTTTCGTATTACAATTTGGGCATTCATGAAAAACAAGTGTATAGGATACAAATCAAAATAGGCTCTCTGCAGAACTCTGGATTGTTTTTTGGGGAATCAACACTTTTTTGCCTCTGATTTCTACAGGGACAACAGATATTGGAAATGTAAATGTTTATGTTATTGCTTTTGCATTTTTGTTTCACCAGAATGTGTGCTGTCTCCCCCCACTTTGATGACCTCCACAATAGCGCTGCTTCTACTATAAACTTTGTCATCTCTCAGGTGGCCAGTGGGGACATTAACACCAGCATACAAGCACTTGCACAGGTTAGGAGCCCTGCTCCCCCTATTACTATTTGAATTATATGAAGAAAATGATAACTTTTTCATTTGCATTAGACTCCAATCACACTTTTAACAAGTGTTTTGATGTGACAGTAAAATCTGCATGCTTTTTCGGAATTTGCGGAGACTAGAATTTAAAGTCATAGCGGTGTACTGCTAAAATAATAACCATTTTGTCTTCTGCAAACGTGATGTGGCAGTAATCTGGAGTACCTGGTAAATAATGTATCCAGGGACATGGAGAACTAGCAAACTTTGCATAGAATGGATGGATAACATCACACAGTTACTGGAATGCGAAGTGGTAGTGCCAACAAGCATTGGAACAATACATTGATCTGGATTTATTTATGATAATAAAATCAGTCAGAACGAAAGATGTCGATCGATACATTTTTTATTTATTTTTAGATATGCTATTTTTGCATTTTCAATGAAATTTGTGAAATTTTCAGTAGCAAAGTTGTCTAAAGCAGTCATCTGTGTATTTCTTCATGTACATACAATAATTGGATAGAAGGTCCTGAATCAAGTCGAATAGGGGTAGAGTTGACTAAAATAACAGCAAATGTCTTATCGTCGAAAGAATTGAAATGGTCTCCTCATAGAATTTGGACCCACACCTCCTAGTGCTAACATTATCCATCTTGCCACCATGGATACAAATTCATGCATGGTGCAATTATTTCCATTCTGATTGAGCGCATCAAGGCTTCTTGGTCTGTATAGAAGTAATGACTTATCCAGTACTTTTGATTACCTCGGAGGAGCTTAAAACGCATTTGCTTCAATGCACGTTATAATACAGTTGATGTTAATGCTGAAAAATATGTTCTCTCCTTTATAGATTGATGAAGTATTGTGTCAAGAAAACAAGGCAGAGGTCATGTCAGGACACATTGACCAGTTCCTCATTGCCACTTTTATGCAACTAAGGCTCATCTATAATACCCACATGGCTGATGAGCGGCTGGACAAGGAGGATATATTCAAACTATATAGATGCATCCTTAGCAATATGTTGTCGGTGAGTCTCTCCTACACATTCATTTTCTTAGGCTTTGTTCACGTAACAGTGTATTTTGCAAACGATAATTTGTCTACGGATTGGTCTATCTCCACATGCAATAATTTTAGGCATTAAACATGAATGCTTTTAAAAATTGAGGTGTGAATTCGGCATTTGATGCATGGTCGTGAATGGCCAAAGATTTGCTTTTTTTTCTTTTCTCAACAGTTGAACTTTCACTGCCGCCGAGATAATATGAGCATATCCTAGATGTGGCCCGTGCTTACATTCTGAATGTATTCATACGTACATTCTTAAACACACGGTTTCAATGCCACTTCTTTTCAAGTTGCCTTTTCTTTTTCACAAGACATTTCTCTGTATTGGAGAACACGGACAAATGACTTTGTGAAGGATAGAGCTACACTTTATTTGCCATTACACAAGAGGCATGTTCTCCCTTCAAGTTCAACTTTTTGAATATAATTGTGAAACACAGTGGTTTGCTAGCTATTTATGATCAGCGGCAATACATTTTTGGGTGTGTACGTATATATTCCTGTTGAAAGGAGCAAAATTCTCATTTGCAAAAACCCCTGCTATGTGTGCAGTCTTAAGTTTACCTGAGCTGCATACACCATATGCAATAATCGCCTGCCATTTTCTTGTCCTCAGTTATTCTCTTTGGAGTCTTTGGCGAGAGAGGCATCAATGGGTGTGTTAAAGGATCTGATGCATGGTCTGATAACTCTGATACTAGACAGCAGAGTGGAGGACACTGAAGAGGGACAACAAGTCATTAGGTCTGTAAACCTGCTGGTAGTTAAAGTCCTGGAGAAGTCTGACCAGACCAACATAATTAGGTAAAATGAGCCGGTCTACATATGTCTAGTTATTATTTGATATAATGTAGTTCTTGTTTTTTGGCATATTTGATATAATGTAGTTCTTGTTTTTTGGCATGTCTGTCAAGTAGAGTTATTTGGCTAGGGACAATTTTACATGCTCCTTTTTACAATGTATGCTGTGAGCATTGCATGGTGTGACTGCAAGTGCACTCACGACAGTGATCCTCGCGGAGGCACGAAAGAACAGGGAGCTGAGTAGGATCAAGCCAAGCTTGAATGGATTTATTTTGAAAAAAAAAAAAAGCCATTGCCTTTCTCATTTTAAGAAGAAAAGCGCACTTATAGTAGCAGTGAAAAGGACTACTACTTTTGCTGACTAAGTGGCGCATTTGGCGTTTTTGAATTACAGATCTCCCCAAAGCGCCTGGAGATGTCATTAGCTGTAGCAAAAAAATGTGTGTGTGTGTTCCAAGGCTCGAGAACCTTTTTAATCAAGTGCATGTCAAGGCTTCCTATTTTTGTCTGTGTGTTAGTTCTAAAAGATGTCTCGTTTGAACTGCGACAATGCGCTGTGAATGTGCAATATTTGCTTTGAAGAATGTGTAATACTTTTTAGTGTATTGTTTGCTCGATATCACTCTTGATGGGCTTCGAGCACTCTGCCAACAACAACGTAACAAGGTTGCCTTGCCTAATATAAACGTGTTGTCACCTGCTTGTTAAATGATACATTGATTTTGGACACTTCAAACGTGCCACAAATTATATTCTTCTCTTCGGTGTCCTTTAGTGGTGACAGAACGGGAGTTGTCACAGGAAAAAAAATATTGAGCAGGGCTAGGCGATATGAAAAATTCATACAATTGAAAAAAATTTAGTCTATCTAACTATCACAATAGCTATCACTTTTTTCTTTTATATCTAAAATTTGAAACCTCTGTGAATAAGTAGGTAAATTATTTTCCCCGTTATTGAACTATAAATGTAACTGAGTAACACCAAAAGTATTATTGTTATTCTGTTGTGCAATAGTTAAGCCAACTCCCTCATGACACTGACAAGTACCTGCAGTAATTTTGACAGCTGCCTTAGTTTTTATAAATTTTGCCTTTAAACCAAAAGTTGCTGTGCAAAATGAAATAAATAAAATCAACTGAAGACATTCATCATTAGCAAGCAGACAATTTTTAGCCTCACCAAAATAAAACAATGTGAACTTACCTCACATGGCCCAAAAAACATTTAAAGTTGGATGAACTTAATCCAATTTTAGCCCAACCTCACAAGTTACAGATTTTTTTCATATTTTACATGAAATAGGGAAGATACTTTTCTGTTATGATATAATGTTTACACAAGATTATATTAATACAATCCTGGTGGGTCAACATTAATCTTAAAATTTTGAATTATTAATATCGCAAACACCCAAAATATCACAGTTTCAGATTGTTATGTATGTATATTTAGGTGTATTTCAAATAAAACTAAACAAATTTTTCTACTTTTTAGTGCTCTGCTGGTGATGCTACAAGACACCTTGGTTCCAACAGCTGGGACACCCAGGTTCTCTGAACTTGTTATGAAGGCAAGTCTCTGAGCGCAAAATACAAACACCGAAAGTAAAAATCTATTAGGCATGCACCAAAATGTGGTCTAAAATGGTTCGACTAAAATTAGAATTAAGGTTGCATTAAGGGTGTTAATGATTAACACCTGCTCCCTTTTTGGTCTGAACCAAACCTAAAACGTCCGTGCTGCCCACCTTATTGGCCTGTTGTGAATATAAACCAGCAACTCTGGTGATAACCGAGCAGCCGGAGGCGTGATTTCGTTTTACCTCCAAGCAGATCATGGTGTGGTTTGCTTTGTGGGAAAGAACCACACCATCTTCCCGAAGAAAGCCTTGAATCGCTCATCTATTTGAACGTAAGAGGGTTCCATAGCCACAGGCTTTATGGGAAATCTTTTTTGATTCACAGTGCTTTGAATAACATAAGTCGTTGCTCAATATATCAAGTTGTTTGGGTCGATTCTAGCAAAATGTGGATGTTACATAAATACCCTCTGAGTCGCCGACATGTCCAGAAAACCCCATAGTTGGATGACAAGTCGCAGACAGGCAACCATTAGCGCTCACACTCATACCTCGGAGTAATTTAGCGTGTCAACGAGCCTAACTTTAATGTTTTGCGATGCGGGAGAAAACCGGAAGTACGTGGAGAAAACATGCAAAACTCCACATAGTGAGAACCCATCTGGGATTGAACCCCTGACCACAGAACAGTGAGACTGCTGCGATGACCACTCTACCGAGTCGTCATATTTATAATAATTAAACAAGTAAATGAACAAAAAAGAAATGATATACCCACCCCAAATCCATAATTTCAAATTATGTTCGAGACACTTAAAGTCCAGAAACAATTGGGTACTGCACCTCTACTTCGATTCTTCTTTCGTAAATTGGACAGCTTTACATGTCTTTTAACAGTAATTTGCATAACCTCAAGATTTCATATGTAGAAGTACAGTGTTCCCTCGCTACTTCGCGGTTCAGCCACCGTGGACTAGGAGCTTCACGGATTTAAAAAAAAAAAAGCACAAATATTACATTGAGACAACATATTTTACAGTTTTTTTTATTATAACATGAATTTCACTCTACCCGTACTCTATATGGTGTGCCGTATACAGGGGGGGGGGGGGTAATTTTTTTAAATTTTTTAAAATTAAATTCAAGTTAAGCATTTTTGAAGGAGCATCCCCACTTCGTGGAAATTCACTTATCGCGGGTGGTCCTGGTCCCCATTAACCGCGTTAACCGAGGGAACACTGTATATCGTAGTGGTACCCCTGTATCATTTATTTTCGTCTTTTGACCTTTTGTTTCATTATCAGTTCATTTTGGTGCATCCTTAGAGTACTAGATGGAATGCTTGAACAGAAACTTTAAACTAATCTCAGCTGTGTGTTTCCTCAGTGCCTGTGGAGGTTGATCCGTAATCTCCATGAGAACATCAACAACGTCAACCTTGATAGGATTTTATTTGATGTCCATAACATCATGAAGGTTTTCCCCAAAGAGAAACTTAAACAGCTCAAGAGTGATGTTCCACACAGAACCCTCAAAACTCTATTGCACACCCTTTGCAAGCTTACAGGGGCTAAGGTAATGAGCTCATGTATTTTCATCAAAACAATGTTTTGTTTACCAATCTTTTAAACTCCTGTTTTTTTTTTTTACGTTGAATGAAACGTAAGATTTGTGATAACAAACAAATTATTCAGTTGGCCTGTTTTTCTTCACTAGTAATATCATGCACCCTTAACGAGCAAAATAACTTAACTGCTTATTTTAATATATAATGGTCTGTAACGAAATATTGAATCGTGAGTCACAGATCTTTTTTTCGGTTTAAAAAAAAAATGTTATAATCTGATCTTTATTTTGTAGTACAAAGTTTTGCCCATGGATTCAAAAGAACATTTTTAATTAAAATATCCACTATGGTCTTTTAAATTAATGGAAGTGATGATTAATTCCTCTTCCTTTTGAAAATGGATTATGACTGGAAAAACCTCAACATAGTATAAATTGAAGCAGTATGATCCTTTTTTAAACGTAGAATTAAAATGTGTGCTTCACATAGAGAGAGGGCTCCTTAATCCCATTTGCGAGGACACCCAGGATAATTCATCCATATTTTGTTATTTTCATAAAGTCTTGGTTGACATAATCCTTCTGCAGAAGCTTAAGTGTGATGAGTTTTATCTAGCGTAGGTGTATCAGAATACATGTCCTAATAGAGTATCTTTAACTGACAGATTCTGCAGCAGGAAATGTCTGTTTAAATGCTGCATTGATGAGTGGGTTTTAAGCAGGTCGTAATACTGCATTTGCTAACCGTAGCCATTATGTTGTCTGGAAGGCTTTGCAATTTGCAAAATTGGAAATCTGAAATTTTCTTTCTTCCAATGGTTAAAGAAGATTCTTTCCGCCGGGATGTACTTGAGCAAGGTCTTATTTTCCAACAGTTAAGTTGGATGTAATTGGTTTTAATTTTTATCAATCAATGAGATCACAAGTTAGAAGTCATAAGTTCATATTTTTGAAATGATCTTTACTAAACGTAGGTGTGCTTTTTATTCTTAATTGACAGATCTTGGACCACCTCTCAATGATTGACAACCGAAATGAGTCTGAATTAGAAGGCTACTTGCAACGGGTTGTCAAACAGTCAGTGGGTAACCAGTTTGGTTGCAAGAGTGACCGAGGCAACGAGAAGGGAAATCTGCACATGGTGAGCAATGGGTGATCTACAAATACTTGCATACACTGTTATTTTTTTTTAATTTTTTAATTTTTTTAGCTTTTAAAGTGACCTTGCGGCTGAGCCCTTAAATGGTTATGAAAAATTTGTTAGGTAAATACATATTTAATTTGAATTATTTAAAGGAGAATTATGGTGTGCAAAAATTGTATTGAACTCTCATTAAAATATCAAGAGCTCACATGCTCTACCTCTTTGGCTCATGCTGAATTATCATACCAATGTTGCATTTCAATCAGTACAGACAGAGGCTAGCAAGCTACACAATGATCATGTAAACATTCAGCATTTGTAGTCTACAAACCATGCATATTTATTCATTTTCTGCTTATTCTCGAGGATAGTGGGGGGTGCCGGAGCCTATCCCAGCCAGCTAGGGGCAATAGGCAGGGTACACCCTGAATTGGTTACCAGCCAATCGCATGGCTCGATGATATCATCATTCTTTCACACATTCATAACTATCAACATTTAATCAATTTGCCATGCATATTTTTTGGGATTAGGGAGTAAATTTGTAGTTTTAATTAAGCAGTAAATTTTGGTGTTGTTAGGATCATCTTTTTAAAACAAACATTTAATGAGAAGAAAAAGCTGACTGAATTATGAATGTTTTGTTCCAAGGACGATGGCATGTCAAAGACAAAGGACCGTGACATTCTATCAGAAATCTTCAAAAAAATTGGCTCGAAGGAAAACACCAAAGAGGTGTGTTTGATTACTTTTTCCACACTTCAAAGTTGTATTTTTTGCCTCTGTATATGTAATTTAAATGGAGTTTTCATGCTTGATTGAAACTGGTATGTTATGCTAACCATGGAAACTATTGGCCATAAACTGGTCCCCCTTTACACAACCTAAGCAATACAACTGGCATGGCACTAATAGCACATTTTAGCACATATATTTTATTCTTTTAATGGGCATTATTTAAATAGCTTTTCACATATTGGTCTATAATGTGTTTTAATACTGTACTGAAATGTCCCCAGGGTCTCACAGAACTCTATGAGTATAAACAGAAGTGCAGGGATGTGGACCTTGAGCCCTTCCTCAAAAACACATCGCCATTCTTCCAGAGCTATGTAGAGAGAGGCCTTCGTATGATCGAGTCTGAACGAGAGGGTAAGCCTCGGATCCAAAACCCAACAGGTGAGCGTACAGACTAGAAGTGTCACTGACTTGTGGACAGATACCAAGTAATATGCTATTCTGCAGTGATTGCACAGCATCAGGCTGACAACAGTCTGAGTAGTAATGAGGAACACCTGAAGCCTGCAGTGTACTACGAAAGACTGAAGATCCTGCGTCAGAGACAAGGACTGGAAAACACCAGGGTGAGTATATTTTTCATGCAATGTTGCAAAGTGAAGATCTGGAGGAATGTTTTTCTTTGTAGATGGCCAAGTGAGATTTTTAGAATCAAAATTGCAATTTAAAATTATTCATAAAATACAGTTCTACCTTAACATACGAAATGTTCAGGTTACGAAACATCGTCATATGCAAATTATGTTCCAATTTACAAAATCCCCTAAAACGTTAATACATTTCCGCTAAGTGTTATATTAGTTTGAAATTGTCAGTCCTATATTATATATACGCTATATTTTTTTCTCCATGTTTTGTGACACAAACCAAGCTTGGAGAATTTAAAGCTCTGACAGTCAAATGGTTAATCACATATGCTTTACTTTAAAAACAATGTGAGCCAATATCCCAGAATGTAATCCTCAACTTTTTCATTGGGCTCAAACATTTCTCTTTTGCCTTTTGTTGCAGAGTAACAGTGGTGGTGACGGAGAGCCCCAAGAACGAGCTCCTATCTCCTCAATTCTTTCATCCAAGCCGTCAGTGGCTTCGTCTACTGACATGCTTCACAGTAAGCTGTCACAGCTCAAAGAATCCAGGGAGCATTATCAGCAAGAACACAAGGCTCAGTCTCGCTCTCCGTCCAACACACACACACGCTCGGCCTCTCCAGCAGCCAACCTGGGCGACCTGAAGAAACGCCTGGAGCGTATTAAGAGCAACCGGGAGTAGGAACACATCATATCATCTCATGGTGGAAACTAGCCTTGTTTTAGGGCAAATCTTGTGTTTCTCCTCCCTGTTCTGTTAGATGGACCTAACAAGCATTAGGAACTTTAACTCCCATTCTTCCTGTGTATAAAATCACCTCCTCGCTCATTCTTCTTCTTTTTTTTTAACGTTCATCTTTTTAATGGAGCTGCATTTAGTTATGGTCGTACGTTTTTATTCTTTGATTAAAAAGTTGCCAGATTTTCTCATACTGCAGATTTTTCTAGGTTGTATAACCTCTGCTTTTATGGTGGAGCAAAAAAGTGCACAGTCAACCCTAGTCTTGTTTTGTTGCCATTCGTAATGTGCAGAGCCATATCGCTGTGTTGAAGTGGACTGTGCTGTGTTTGGACCAAGAGAGGAGACTCTTAAATGTCCATCCAATATCTATAAGGCTTATCCTTAAAGGGGTTGTGGGTAAACTGTAGCCTGCTAACTGGGCGATAGGAAGGGTCGACCCTCAACTGGTCATTACTCAATTTTACTGTTAGAAATGTAACCAACAAAAACGTTGCTAACCTTTTTAAAAACGATTTTTTTTAAAATTAATTTCCTTTTTTCATTTTACTCTGAATAGAAGAGCATTCCCCATCAGGCTGTATTTGACACTCGGTTTTAGAAGACAGAATAGCAGAGCTTATTATTCATTAGGCTTCTATGTACAGATGAAGTATGATTGTAAAAGTAAGACGATAATTACAAGACGGGGGAATTATTGTTGGCTTTACATTATTGAATCACCATTGGTCAAGGAGTCAAGTACTTTCCCTTACATCATAATGGCGTAAAAACTGAGGGCTAAAGTTGGTGATAGCTGCACTTCAGGGATAATTCCCCCGTTCTCCTTATAATACAGGAATGAAAACCTGGATGCTGATTGTGGTCTTTTCCATATAAATAGACCTTCACCTTCTTCCACTTACTCTCTCAATGACCTATCGTAAACAGGTTCAACCCCAACATCACGAGTGGCCAATTTTGGGCCTCGAGACCTGCTATCTGGTCTGTTTTCTATATCCCTACTCCAACATTCCTGAATCAAATAATCGGGATTGGAACCAAGCTTCTTAAGAGCTGTCTGATAAGTTGATTTTATGAAGGTGTTGTAGAGGATGGAGATATGGAAATCAGACCAAATAGCGGCTTTCGGGTTCGGAGTTGGCCACCCTTCCCCAACATGGACACTGTGAGTATCTGTAAATACTATTTGTATGTACTAAAGTAATGTCCTCGTTTAACACCAAAACTTCTTTGAGACATGAGTCCATAGCCAATATTAATGTTATGAAATTCTCTTGAAACCATCTCTTTATGTTGAGATCTTCATCCTACTGAAAGAATTTCTCGCAGCCTAAACTGAAGAGAACATGGCATTACATCCGTGTTTCTTTTTATTTTTCTCTTGTAAATAAAGTTTGCATTGCATAAACATGGTTAGTTGAGTAGTTGAGGATTTTTTTTCTCCATAAATTATTTTTGCACACTTGGAATTGCAATACAATACAATTGGCTCATGTGGAAGAGACTTGTTGTAATCCCAATTAGGCTTATTTCAAATGTTCTCTTTGCCCCAGGTGTCTGAATTTGAATGAGTACCTTCCCAATTTTATGCAAATGTTATGAAAATGTTGCCAAAATCTTAAACTTGCCAACTTGATTTAAAATTGGTTAAGTTCACTCAAATAAAAAACATAGCCATGTGAGATAAATTTACTGTTTACATCAAAAATAGTCGGCTTGCCAATTGTGATGTCTTTTATTTATTTATTGTTTCTTTATATTGCTATGGCACTTTTGGTTTTAAGAAAACTTTATGAAAAAGATGCCTGTCAACATTTTTGAAGGTTGGATTATTCATTACATTTCATAGTATAAATTGTGTTTTTGCACAACAGAACAACAAAAACACTTTTTAAATATCATATTATATATTCTTTTCTTTTAAAGGAAGGTAACATAGTTACTCCACAATTTAACAACAGTAAAAGTAATGTATTTATTCACAGTAGTTCGAAGTTTCTATTTTGAAAGACAAAAGTTGGCTTGTTAGTTATTGTGATAATTATTGATACTGATTGATAATTTAAAAGGGCTAACTTTCAAATATATTTGAACACAGCACCTTTTTGTTTTTAAACGGAGCTTTGAAAATGCAGCACAGTTTTTAGATCATGCAGCTTTGATCTTAGGACATGAGGCTTTATACGCAGTAGTGTTCCCTCGGTCATTGCGGTTTATGGGGACCGGGACCACCCGCGATAAGTGAATTTCCGCGAAGTAGGGATTCCCCTTCAAAAATGCATACCAAATGTATACAGTACACCAAATAGAATACGGGTAGAGAGAGTGAAATTCATGTTATAACAAAAAAAACTAAAATATGTTGCCTCAATGTAATATTTGTATTTTTTCCCCCAAAAAATCTGCGAAGTTCTGAGTCCGCAGTGGCTGAACCGCGAAGTAAAGAGGGAACACTGTAGATCATTTTTTTACAGTAGGGGAATTGTGAAACCATATACTCTAATACTCTAAGATAAAATTATGAACCAAAAAAACTTTGTGAAATGTGCTAAACTAATACAAGTATTTTGTAGTCAAGTGATTTAAACCATTGGTCTATTTATTTATATTGAAAATAAGCATTACAAAAATACAATAAAGTCTAGTGGAGTAAAATACTGTATATTTTGAGAGGAAAACAAAACAATATACTAGTCGCATATTTTACGTGTACACAAAACATGAAACAAAATATAAAAAAGTTAGATACAAAACTGTACACAGGAGTAAACGCTGATAAAATGCAGCCAGTCCCAAAATGAACACAGACACTTGCGGTAGTCAGCCATCACAACCAACATTGGAAGTTAACTGCACTGCAAGAAAGGAAGGAAGGATTGGTTTTCTTATTCTTACGTGACATTGATTTCTTCACTTTCTGACTCCGATTGTTTACTGGACTCTGACGGTGAAGACCGATGATGGTGATGGTGAAGACGTGGCAGCTTTGACTCGTGACCCTCCAATTGTCCTTGACTGCTGACCGCCGTCCTTTCCAGCCTGCTGTGGCAGAAGTTGCTACCCACGTCGGTCAGGTCTGGATGGGGGTTTGTTTTGGTGGGGAGGGTCTGCTGACGGCAACCCCCTGTTGACAGCAGCTCTCTTTCTTTGGAGTTTCTCCATTTCATTCTCCGATTTTGAAACCAGATCTTCACCTATATGGGGAAAAACTTGGGTTGAAACCTTCTTTACATCTGCAGCCTTTGGTTTGTTTTCAAGGTAAATTAGCATAATTACTGTATTTTTAGTAGCATAGCAACAAAGTGAAACCCTGGCTTTCTTTCATAATACTTTATTATTTTGTTGTAGTTTGGCTTTGTGGTAGGTTTTGTTGGGGTGTTTTCATTCATTCATTTTTTGAACCATTTAATCCTGACAAGGGTAAAGAGGGGTGCTGGAGCCACTCCCAGCTGACTTCATGCACCAAGCGGGAGAAAACCTGAATTGGTGACCAGCCAATCGGAGGGCACGAGGAGAATAACAACCATTCACGCTCACATTCACCTAGGGGCAATCTAGTGTCCAATCAGCCTACCATGCATGCTTTTGGATTGTGGGAGGAAACTGGAGTACCCAGAGGAGACCCACACAAGCCCAGGGAGAACATGCAAACTCCATACAGTTGGACCGACCTGGATTTTGAACCCAGACCTGTGAGGCCAACACACGAACCACGAATCCGCCGGACCCCCTCTTTTGGTGTTTTTGTATTGATTTAATGTAATTTGCCTTGATTATCCATTGCTTTCACCTGTTGTCAACTCTCCTGTGTATGATCTTTTGTGTTGCCTTGTGTGTCATCCGCCTATAATCAATGTCTCGTTAACCCAAGTCTGTGTATATTTAAGTCCATTTTGTTTATTCAATTCTTGATGTGTTCATGTCAGAGTGTTAGGTGTGTGTGTCTGTTTCCCAGGTATGTTAGATCCTCTGACTTTTGATTCAGTTTAGTGTTTTTCAATGACATGCATTTGTTTTTTGTCTCTTTAATTAAAACCCTTTACTACACCTTTGTCCTGGCCGTCCTGTTTCCCTCAGATTGGGTCCATGCTCTCTTTTCATGTTTCCATCAATAAATTTGAGCGACCCTGTGATGCAAGTGTGTCGGTCTCACAGTTCTTGGTTCAAATCCAGGTCACATCCACCTGTGTGGAGTTTGCATATTTTTCTCCGTGTGGGTTTCCTCCCACGTTCTAAAAACATGCATGGTAGGCTAATTGGACACACTAAATTGCTCCTAGGTATGCTCCTAAATTGTCTCCTAGTGCCGTGGGATTGGCTGGCCATCAATTGAGGGTGCCCCCCGCCTTGTGCCCCAAGTTAGCTGGGATAGGCTCCAGCACCCCCTGCGACTCTAATGAGGATAAAACCATTCAGAAAATGAGATGAAAGATAAATTAATCTTGGTTAACTACAAATCCTAACCACTGTTAATATGACACATTCTACAAAGCCTACTTTATTCTAAGTTTAAATGGGTTGTTTCAGTAAAAGTATCTGATTTTCATTTATACGGCAAATCTGCATGCATTGAGGTTGGAAAACATGTACATACAGTGGGGAAGAAATGGTTTGGTTGTCACATTTGCATTTCTCTGCCACCAGAGAGCGTTATTTCACTATATCGGTATTAAAATTATCAGAATTGTAGTATCAGGGTGAATTAGAATTTACATATAAAGTCTCCTTACGAAATTTTCATGTTACGAAAAAAGTAGTGGAACCAATTAATTTCGTAAGTAGAGGTACGACTTTATATAAATTAAAAAATATTGGTCAGAATAGATAAAGAAAGGTGTCTTTGATACTGTGTGTACTGTACCTGTGAGTCTTTGAGCCCCAATTTATTGGCCAGCTTTTTTCTGTCTGGCTTGCTGATGTACTTCTGCTTCTGGAAAGTTCTTTCCAAGGCCTTCCTCTGGAGATCGGAGAAGACAGCTCGTCTCAGCATGCCCCGCCTAGGTTTCCCTCTGGGGGCAATGGGCCATGAAAAAGTTCCTGGGACTGGGACCACAGAGGAGGAGGAAGCTGAAGCAACAAGTGATAAAAAAAAGAATTTAAGATAACTGTAGTAGTGTAATAGAAAAATCACAGCACATCTGTTCTTGTTATGTTATGTCCATTCTGCTAATTTTTTTAAGGAAACTTCCAAATTAGAAATTAAACTCGCAATGATACTGATTATTAGGGTATCCTTTGATTATTATATACTCACCAGAAAGCTGATGGCTTTGATTCAATATTTTCATGTGTTTAAAGTAACCAATGCTTTAAAAGTGACTTTAAATAACATGTAATTTTTGAAGAAATTTTGTTGCTACGTATGAATTTTTTTTTGTCCTTCAAGCAAAGTTCATTTTCTTAAATACAGTAATACCTCGACATACGAGCAATTTGAGATGCGAGTAAAATTTTGTGCAAATGTTTACCTTGAGTTACGAGACAAATTTTGATATACAGGGTGTCCCAAAAAGATGCGTACCTATGAAAATTTCTATTTTGACGATGATTAAAAAGCTATTTATTTCAAATTACAATCACACATTATTCAGTTTATGGAAGACCATTCACCAGAGTTTCAGCTATTTCTGTCAATGTTTAGTCAATTTATGGCTTTCCCAAGATGTGTTCCAAATGTCCACCATTACGTTGCAAGCAAACCTGTACTCGTCTGACAAAGTTGTCAATCACTTTTACACACTCCTCTTTTGGGATGGCTCTTATTTTTGCTGTGATGGCAGTTTTCAGTTCCTCAATTGTTTATGGATTTCGTTAAAAAAATTATTTTTTATCGAATAAAATATGGGTACGCATCTTTTTGGGTCACCCTGTACAAGCATACAGCCAAGTGTGGCCAACGCCCTGGTTTTGGGAACAACATTGGCACTGTCTTTCTGGTCCCAACTCCCTCGTGTAAATGTCTCTATGAGCACTGAGTGGAGTGCTACTACTTCTCGTTAGCATGTGGCCGTGCATTATGCTCTTGTGAGGACATTTGTGTGCATAATTTTCGGAATATTTTGAAGGTAAGACAAAAGCAAACAACCCTCGATAGGTTTCTTTTAACTGCATCTGAAAGTGAGGGTGGAGGCGGGGCAAATAAAGCCAACCTGGGAGAAGAAAGGTGTCAACAGGTAAAACTAAATTACAATTAAATTTAGTGTAATGCTAGATTAAATTTATATTTGAGTGTGTCTGTATCGTAATCCAAGTTGCCGTCCAAAAAGTCGCTCTTTCTCCCCTTCGCGAAATCCATCTAATTTTAGTACTATTAAACATCATAGCCAGTAGTTATTTGTTACTCTGTTTATAGATGGCAAATTAGAACAAATTGAAAAAAAATCTAATCCAATATCCTGTTTTTTTTAGTGTTTTTTCAGAGGTTTGGAACAAATTAATTTGTTTTAAAGTGCATTTCTATGGGAAACGTTGATTTGAGATACGAGTAAAATTCGACATACGAGTTCAGTCCCGGAACGCATTAAACTCGTATCTAAAGGTGCCACTCTAATTCATTTGCTCCTTTTTGTTGTGACAATTTACTTGAAATTGACCTATGCACCATATATGTAAACACAAAATACACACCAACTTGCTCTCACATGGACAAAACGCGTATTAAGTTCCATTTGAACTACTCTCCACACTCAAAAAGTTTCCGTTATTCCTTGTTCGCCTTAGTCGTGGGTTGAGTAGAGCACCCGCTGTCAGCAATTGCAAGTCAGTCTTGACTCGGCCTCAAATAGAATTGTCCTCTCTGAAATGTGATGTTTAAAAGTCCAATTTGTCAAGTGGTGCAAACAGAGCCGATGCTAATGAGACTGGCTCTCCAAAGCGCAACTCACACTACCTCTAATGAAGCATGAAGGGGGATTGTATAGGCTGCAAATGCATAGAGAAAGCTGATTGTGTTTCAAAGAATTGAGTGGAGAAGGCTGTCGACATGCCAGTATATTACAGGCCCATTAAAGGCAGGTCAGTATAATGTCCTACTGTTAAAAAGGCTTTAGATGCTGGCATCTTGGAGATTTTGCGTGTTATGTACCTACCCTGATATAATATGCGCTATCATTTCCCTACACTGTCATCAACTAATTTTTTTTGCATCTCTTTCTCATGGCCAGAGAGAAATCATGCAAAGTGATGCCTTAACACAGAGTAAGTAATATGTATAAGTGTTAAACATACTGTAGCTACTATATAAAACCTTCAAAGCGTGCTTGTGTATTTCGGGGGGGGAGGTTGTTGGGCTCCTATTGGTCACGGTGCTGGGAGTTTTGTGAGCAAGTAGAAGAGCTCGGTGGGAAAACGACAGCGCGTGAAGAGGCACTGAGTTCCCGAGCTGGGAAGCTACCCGCCTCACATTTAAACCATGACAAACGGCACTAATATATATGGAGCGTGACAAACTAGACTAATTTGTAGATAACAACAACTGGTGCTAATGTCAGCAGTCAGAGTATCCCCTAAGTAGGTCTTCAACTTGATGGGGGTATCCCAAAGTTAAAAGGCTGACCATGTCTTGGAAGGAAAATGAGAGGACTTTCAATTGACTGCACCCTGAGTTTTTTTTTTTAAATGCTTTTTCTTTTTTAACTATGCAGTGTGAATGAAATATGCATTGTTCTTAACCTTTATCAAATACACACATATATATATATATATATATATATATATATATATATATATATATATATATATATATATATATATATATATATATATATATATATATATATATATATATATATATATATATATATATATATATATATATATATATATATATATATATATATATATATATATATATATATATATATATATATATATATATATATATATATATATATATATATATATATATATATATATATATATATATATATATATATATATATATATATATTAATGTTTTATTTTGTTTGGCGCACTGTTAGCGACATTGTTTCTTTTTAACACAAATCTAATATTTGATAACACAATATTAGAATCAACCATTTGCCAGCCTGTGGCGACAGAAGGCTGTTAGGTGCGAATGTGTGTGTGAGTTCAAGTCCACCGTGAGGTCGCTAACACTAGTATTTCCCAATCTTTTTAACGGCACACCAGTTTGCCGCCACACAATGGTTGGGAAACACTAGGTTACATGCATAAAACACACTGAACTACGGTTTGCTTGAAAGTCAACTGAGACAACTTCCTATTAGGTCACAAACCAGCTGTTTGAGCCATACAACAATTTGCTGGTTTGTATTCACACCAGGCCAAAAGGCGCACACTCACAAACTTGGTAGCTACACAGTCATACTTCTACTTACAAATGCCTCTAGGTACGAGAGTTTCAAGTTACGAAATCACCCAAAAAGTAAATGAATTTCCTTATCCGTCATTTTATCTGGAATTCACCTTAAGGAATTAAAAACTACAAATGCAACCTGGCGCATATTTTCACTTACACACATTCACACGTAGTGCACACAAAAGTCTAAAATGTGCTACAAAGTGGACAGCTTTCGGCCCTGGTAGAATAGGACCTTGCCGATATCCGGTGGGCAAACATGGGTATTACTTCTATAATTGCCGCGGAGGGAGATATTTCTACAGCGTACATTTTTATATGCTTTATTTATTTTAAGACATTAATCAATCATTTCCTTATAGTTTTCTCTAATTTTGCTTGTTTCCTCACATTATTTTATACAAAATTGCGATATGCATTGTCCTAAACTTTTATCAAATATATATATATATATATATATATATATATATATATATATATATATATATATATATATATATATATATATATATATATATATATATATATATATATATATATATATATATATATATATATATATATATATATATATATATATATATATATATATATATATATAACACCAATATTCAAGATTTTGCACTGAGAAAGATAATAATGCTTAATATTGTTATATTGCTTCTTTTTACATTATACATTATTTACAAAATTGGGTTGACCAATTTTAAAGAGTTCCGTTAGTAGTTGTGTGAGGACCGAGAATTTAAATATAAAGTATACTTCTACTTATGAAATTTTCAAGTTACGAAAAAGTCTTGGAACCAATTCATTTCGTAACTATTACCCCACAGTGCGCTGATATGAGTGATAAAAATCTCCCTGGAAACACCAATGGATCTCATAGTATTTGCCTTCAACATAGGACATACGTGTTTATCTCTCCGTTACTTGGACAGCAATGGATGTTATTAGAGAAGGGAGAAGACTTTGTGTCTTAAAGTACTTTGTGTTTTTGCTTTGCTGTTCTGTCTAAGCACCCTCTTGCTACTCACACAATGTAATTTCCCGAATAGGGGATGAATAAAGTTATCCAATCCAATCCAAGAAATAATTCTAGTTTCTAAATCATCTAAGAGGTCTTAAAGTATAAAGTTGCCAAGTGTTTAGATTTTTATCTTCATTTTTGGCAGAAGGCAGAATTATCCTTTTTACTGTCCAAAGCTTTTTTTCCTGAGAAGAAATTTTATTAATGTGGTTATTCATTCATTCATTCATTTTACTTTTTGTTGCTTGTGTTTCAATATTCATTACTTCATCTATTCAACGAGATTAACACTACCAGCCAACTTGAGGCAGCGTATTTCCTCAACTATTCATTCATCTGCCATGCCACGCATCCCCGTAAGGGTTGCAGGGACCGCGGGGGGTCACACCCATGGACCATTATGGATTGATACAATGCATGTTTTTCCAATTTGGGGAAACCGCAGTATTCAGAAACAGGGGTCGGCAATAAATAATTGGTAAAACATTATTGCAATACATTTCCACAAAGATATTTATTTTTATGCTTAAAAAATGATCAATTATTAGTCGCCGGACCATAATTATTAGCAGTAATTTTCCACAGGCGTTCTTTGTAGCATGCAAGAAATTTGCCAATCATACGTACAGAAAAACACGCAACACACCCTTCACGCTTGCATGCATGCGCATTTGCGAGCATTTCTCTACTCGTAAACTAATAGGGCTGTTGTGACTTTAGTGATGACTTAGTATATATTAAAATGTACATGATCTTGCCCATGTCACTTATATCACACACATATTAATACCAGAATTATGATAAAACAAATATGAAAAAAATCCAAACCTTTGGAAATGCATCATTTTCCCCAAATTATTTATCATAACATTTATCAGAAAAGAACGATGTGAAAATCATACACATTGTAGTTATTATTATTATTTACCATAGAAAAATAAAAATAGAGAGAGAGAGAGCGAAAACCTCACAGAAAAGGCAATTTTGTCCAGATAAATTTGTCTTGCATTGTTTAGCATTGAAATTCTATAACATATTCTCATTTATGTCCAATATTTGATTTAGTCCCCCAAAATATTGACAAGTGGTGTTCAAGTAGAAGAGCTGTTTAAGTCCTTTTACCTGTGAAGTAGGATGCTCTGATGAAAGGATGAAGACTTGCATCCAAGAACGGTAGAGGAAAAGATTTGGTTTGCAAACTGTGAACTGGAGAAGATGAGCAACCTGGAGTACATCAACATAACACCATATCATCTTTTTAGAAATCACTATAATCTAAAAACTATTAATATTTCATTTCAAGTTTAATTCATGATTGTATGGGTTGACTAAGACTATATATAAAATCAAATAATTCATATATATATATATATATATATATATATATATATATATATATATATATATATATATATATATATATATATATATATATATATATATATATATATATATATATATATATATATATATATATATATATATATATATATATATATATATATATATATATATATATATATATATATATATATATATATATATATATATATATATATATATATATATATATATATATATATATATATATATATATATATATATAATCCACAGTATACTATAACTACTACTGTACTTTAGTGTATAATTCATGATTCGTCAAGGAGATTCTTACCACCCCTTGTGGACGGTGCCAGTATGGCACTGACGCCAAACTTCAAACAATTTGAAGCCGGACAAGCCGACTGCGAGCCGCCGCTGTGGTTCGGCTGCTCGGAGCACTGAAATACGGAGCGGGTGGCACCGTTTCCCGACGCCCGGGACGAGAAGCCCGGCTCCGGGCTGAGCGAGATGACGTCGCCGGGGTTTGCGGCCGAGAAACTCCGCTGAATGTAGTGGTACGCCGGCTGGCTGATTCGGAGGAGATCTTCCACGCGGTAGCCCGAGGGCAGCGACCGGGGCACGGGGCAAGTCAGAGCGGCCGGAGGACGCAGCAGGTCCGGGTAGAAAGGATGCGACAAGGCGCTGCAGGGAAACATCATGGCTTGCCCTTGCGCTCACCAAACTTGTTCACTTCTTGTCTTGACACTCTGGACAACTTGTCGCGGGATTCGCCTATTGGTTGCTGATTGTTTTTTTTTTTTTTTAACTTTTATAGAATCGACTTTGCCTCGAAAATTCAACGCCCTGCCCATCATCGGCCAGGTTTATGAACAGGGATTGGCCAAAACTTCTATTCTCCGGGCCTGATTGGATTTGAGAGCAACAAGTGGGCGAGTCCTCCTTCTCCTTCAAACTTTTGGAAGTCTTACAATAAGTAGCCTGTGAGACATATATTGAAATATCTGCATCATAAGATGGGTCAATCAGATAAAAATAGACCATTGAGGCCACACATTAGTAGAATAATATACACGTCCAGGAACAAGTACAACTACGTTCTGGTCACTACAGTGGACAGCTATCAGCTGTTTCAAATACTTACACTAACAAGTTATTAACCCTTTATAGGCCAGGTGGGTATTTTTGGGCATTAAAATAATCAAATACTATCTTTTTTTTGTTTGTCTTTTTTTCATTGTTTGAACCGCTTTATCCTCGATAGGGTCGCGGGGGTGCTGAAGCCTATCTCAGCTAATTTCAGGCCACAAACTCGCCATTCACGCTCACACTCACTCCGAGGGGTAAATTAGTGCATCCAAGCAGCCTCCCGTGTATGTCTTTGGAATGTGGGAGGAAACCGGAATACCCGAAGAAAACCCACACACAGGTAGACCAACCAGGATTTGAACTCAGGACTACCACTGTGAGGCCAACATGCTAACGACTTACCTGCCCCAATTATGATCATATCATTTGTAAATCATTATTGTATTGTTCCTATACATTTTTTTTGCTTACGATGTTAAATTGCTTTGAAGTAAAACGAAATTACAGACTCATTAAAAAAAGTGGTGGAATAGTATTAACTTAGTCCATTCCATGGCAATAAACGTTCAATTCATTCATACCCCTTCCAAAAAATTGAAATTAAGTTCAAACTCCAAGCTTCCACCGATGTGTGTTGTATTTTTTCCACACTTTCAGAGTTGGGGAAGTGGTTCAGAATTGATACTGAAGATTAGGACTCAAATGGGTTTGAAAGTAATTTGGGTAGACAGTGAAAGTCTGATAAACAACATTACTAATGTACATTTTCTTGACATTAAAGGCATGACTTAACTATGAAATATGTATACTAGTTGCTTTTCTACATAGTGAAAAGTATGTATACAGTGTATTTTAACATACAAAACAGGAAAAATAATTATATAGAATTTATGAATAATTATTTATATATTTGGGGTCATCTACTAAATGGGTTTTTTCCATTGAACACAAATGATTGTATAATTTAGAATTTTAAATCACTAGAAGTGGTACAGAAAATATATTTTTGCATATAAATTTGTATATATATATATGTATTTTAATATTATTATAGATCAACTGTTTTTAAAAATATTTTCATATATAATTTTATTTGCTGTATTAACCCGTGGTTAAAAGAAAATGTATGCTTTAATGGAAAAACATATAAGTGAATATACAAAAGTAGTTAAATACAAGCCGGAAAGCAACATTACACATTTACAACTTTGTAAAACCTTGACAAAAAATGCCATTTTATAGTAAAAAATATTAATAATAAAGTTGTGTTTTATTTAAGTAACATATTTATTTCACCCATTGTTTAAGTTCTACCGTTTACTCATTATCAGGCATTATGATTTAAGGCTCCCTTCTTCAACAAAAGGAGGCCATCATTAAAAGTGCAGCTGATTTGCTGAGCACCTGACCAGCTGGGAAATGCGACACTTTAACCAACACTTCTTTCAAAGGGAGAGAACGAGAAATTATTACGTTCAAAGCATTTTATTCCTTCACAAAATCCCTCTTTTGTATTGAAGTAGAGCAGATGGTTTTCTGGGAGGGAAAATGGACATCAGCAGAACTAATTTCTCCTCCTGGGTCAAAAAACAGAACAGCCTGCTCCTCGATTCTTAACAAACGTAACAGCTGTTAGTGAATTAAACACCAGTCAAGACTCATTTTAAAGCTCTTAGCCTGTAGAACTTCTCTAATATGAACCCTCCCCTATACGTGTCTTAATTGATCACGCATGCAGAGGTCACACCACTAACGCTGTGTCTTTGGGGATACCGTAGTTGTTTAATTATAATGCCAATGCATTAACACTTGATTAATCCTAACGAACAAATGGACAGGGTAGTGGTTTACAAGTAGTGTTGAATTTATCATAAGAAAATAGAATAAAGTCATACCTCTACTTACAAATGCCTCAGGTTACAAAATTCTTTATATGCACATGAGTGACTTAAGATACGAAAAAGATTCAAGTTATGAAATCCCCCCAAAATTAAATGTGTTTCCATATCTGTTATTTTATTTTGAAAATATTGTCGCGGTTACATTGATTCTCGCTTTAGAACATTGCTACACTCTACTGGGCTCTCATTCTATCTCTTATATTGACAATATAATCATTCAATTCAATTCAATTGACTGTCTCACAACAACCACGATCCATGTTTCAAGATTCTCTCTTACATACCTGTCCACGTCAGCTAAGTGCTCCCCTTATTAATGATTAAAAACCATACAAATGCAACACAGCACATATTAACCCCCCCCCCCCACACACACACACACACACACACACAGGGCACACGTAAAAGTGTAAAATGTACTACAGTGTTCCCTCGCTACTACGCGGTTCAGCGACCACGGACTCAGAGCTTCGCGGATTTTTTTGGGGGAAAAAATACAAATATTACATTGAAACAACATATTTTACAGTTTTTTTTGTTATAACATGAATTTCACTCTCTCTACCCGTATTCTATATGGTGTACTGTATACAGGGGGTAACAAAATAAACAATAAATAAATAAATAGAAATTAAACAAATAAAAATAAAAAACTAAACAAATTTAAAAAGCATTTTTGAAGGGGAATCCCTACTTCGCGGAAATTCACTTATCGCGGGTGGTCCTGGTCCCCATTAACCGCGATAACCGAGGTAACACTGTACTACAATGTGGACGGCTTTCGGCCATGGTAGAACGGGCTCTTGCCGCCATCTGGCGGACAAACACAGATATCACATCTCCCATTATAATAGCTACGGAGAAAACTATTTAAGCGGCGCAAATGCTTTATTTATTTTTAGACATTAATAAATAATTACCTTATAATTTTACTCTCATATTGGTGTGTTTCCTCACAACCTTCATACAAAATTGGGACACTTCTGGGACGAATTTAAAAGGGTTTAGTTGGTAGTTGTGCGAGGACCGTGGAACCAATTAGAGAATTTACAAATAAAGTACACCTCTACTTACGAAATGTTAAAGTTACGAAAAAAGTTCTGAAAGCAATTAATTTTCTAAGTGGAGGTACGACTGCACATTCTGCAAATCATTGATTGACACATTATCAAAGCCATGTTAATTGTTATAATTCATGAATGACATTTTTTTCCCTCACTATATGATAAAATCAAGCGATTTAATTCATTACAATACCTGAGCAATGGCCTTCTGCATTCTAATATTTCTATACCCATAATTGTATATAGAAAAACAACCCAAAATGATAACTACAGAGCAAAACAATGCAGATGGAGAACATACATACTATTAGTATATTTATATTGCATATTACCGTTTACTCTTGTAAGTTTTTGTCATTTATGATCATTCCTTTTCGGAACCGCTTATTCCCACAAGGGTCATGGGCTTGATTAATTGGATTTAACTGAATGAGAACATTTTTCATTAAAAGATAGACTTTTAAATTTAACACTGTTTTTTTTTAAATTAACGACCAAATCAATTCTTTGAGGCAGATGGCAATATTACTAACTCTGAAAAAAATCTTTCAAATCCATTTCTGTATGAAACAATGTTAAAAATTAAATACTGAACACCCAAAATGTATAGGGTAAAAACATTAAAATTCTGCATGTCGTCACATCTTTCTTCTTCTGATAAACCAAATAAAAACACAACTGGTCCTTTGATAGGCCTAAAATTCCTTTCATCCTGGTGTGTGTGAGTATAATCATATATAAAAAAAACATTTCCACAGAAAAAAAACAATTTAGACGGCTTTAAAAAGTTCATTTTAAACTAAAAATCAACAAACGAATGAAGATTTTCATACAATATTCATGTTGTCTCTTGCAATGTTTCTTGGTTTCTCTTTCTCTCTCTCTCTCTATCCCTATCTCTCTCTGCCCTAGAGCATCTGTTTCCAGGCGGTGTGGAACAGAGTGGATTAGTGGGGCCCAGGGTGTCGAAGAGCAGCGACAAGCATTAAAACCATATTAACTTTCCATTAAACATCAGCTCA
Organism: Stigmatopora nigra; assembly: GCF_051989575.1. NCBI lineage: Eukaryota > Metazoa > Chordata > Actinopteri > Syngnathiformes > Syngnathidae > Stigmatopora > Stigmatopora nigra. The sequence goes on along the minus strand of NC_135509.1, from coordinate 18,598,330 downwards.
CTGTGTAGTGGGTGAGAGAGACAAGCCTGTGAACAAAGCTGCTTAGACAGCAACAGAGAAACGGAGTCCTACGCAATGCACCTGTTCTCTCAATGTGCTAAGCATTTCGACTAAAAAACAACTTCAATTTGTTTGTCAGACGCTATGCCATACAAAAATATGAAGGGGATTTATTTATCTATTTTTTTTTATAGGATATACACCAAGGGTGTCAGACTCGGGTTGGTTTGCGGACCGCATTGACGTCAACTTGATTTTATGTGGGCCAGACCATTTAAGATAAAATATTTAGATTTTTTTTTTTATAAATGGATTAAAAGAAACTGATTAAAAGCCCTGGATATTCCATTTTTTATAGATCTAAAACAATGTTTATTGTAGCATTTTTTCATATATTTTTAGATTTTACCAAATTATTTTTGAACTAAAAACAGAGAAAATGTATAAAAAAAATTACAATTATTGATTTAAAAGGGTGAAAATCTGGACATTTAATATACAGCCATCTGCTTCATTTTAATTTGATCCTAAAACAGAAAGTCGGCACTCATGATTTACTTTCCCAGGCCACACAAATTGATGCGGCGGGCCAGATTTGGCCCCCCGGCCGCCACTTTGACACATCTGATATACACCTTTCATTCATTTATACAACTGCTTTATCCTCACACGGGTTGTGGGAGTGCTGGAGCCTATTTCAACTAACTATAGGCACCAGGCAGGGGATACCCTGAAATGGGGGCCACCCAATGGCAGGACACAAGAAAAATAAAAAGGTAGTTATAATAGGGGTGATCCTACTTCGCGGTTTTTCAATTATCACGACCATGTCTGGTCTACATGAACTGTGACATTTGAGGGATTACTGAACCATTCACGCACACAATCACACATAGGGGGAATTTTGAGTTTACAACTAAACCTCGGCAACCCAAATGAGGATAAAGTGGTTCAGAAAATGAATGAATGAGTTTCCTTAACAAAAATCTTCCAAAAAAGACAAAAACATTCTGACATTTTATGCCAAGGAGTCATCTCTACTCAAATCAAAATTAGCTTATGTGCCACCATAATAGCATTTTAAAAAATTAATTGTAATATTTCTGGTGGGCCAGCGGCTGAGTGGCTTGTTGGGCCACCTGTGTGTGATATGCATGTTCTTCCTGCGTGAGTTTTCTCCGGGTACTCCAGTTTCCTCCCACATTCTAAAAACATGCATGGTAGACTGATTGGACACTCTAAATTGTCCCTAGGTATGAGTGGGAACAAAAATGGTTATTTGTCTCTTTGTGCCCTGCGATTGGCTGGCCACAAATTCAAGGTTTCCCCCACCTCTGGCAAGAAGTCAGCTGGGAGAGGCTCCAGCACCCCCTGTGTCCCTAATGAGGATAAAGCAGTTCAGAGATTTTTCAGAGATGATATTAATATTTTTCCATTAAAACATCAATGTTCTTTCCTGGATATTTGAAACAGGATTTCCTATTGGCAAAAAAATAACAAATAAAAAACAACAACCCCCTCAAGCAATGCTTACTGCTTCAATAATTCAGTCCCCTGATGGCTCTGACATTTCACTGTGAAACTTTTATGGCCTAGCCCCATGAATTTTCATCGGTGTCAGAGTGTGAGAAGATCCTTTTCTTGAATTCTTGCATACAACAAAAGGGAAAGTGCACGCAAGCAATTAGACTGTGCTGCAGACAAATATGAGAAGTATTATACCTCTGTGTCCCCATCGTTGCGGTACTTGTGACACATAGCATGCTCATTAGTTGCAGATTGGTCATGGGAGCTAAGAGCGTCACATCACTGCAACACAATCTCTGCCGTTAGAAGAGCAGCCATTCTTCAATTCAAAGGACATTCTGCTCTAATCTCACTAGAGTCTCATAATGTTCCGCAGCCTTTTAGTGATGCTCTTAAGGAACCTGGCAGGTTGTTTAGAGGGGACCTTGTAAATGTCTGTAGTTAAAATAGGCCCTGTGGTTCAAACACAAGCCAAACACTACACAGGCAGAAGGAGGGGAACTGATTTGCTTGTCAAGTTTAGTTTGCATTTGTTTTTTGTTTTCATTTTTTTTGCTATAGTAGCGTTATTGACACACTTCTCGCGACAGCTTATTTCTCATAACCCACGCTTGGGAAAACCATAATTTGGACTATAGATGATAGCCGCACATTATCTAACTAAAAACAAGTCTGGCCTGGAACACCCACAAATTTAATCAAGGTCGTAGTGGCAAAGAGCGTATTTAGTGTTTTCTTTCACAAATTCCGATTTTTTTTTCTCCCCCATAAATGTTTTTTTATGGCTTCCAGACAGTAGTCTCAGATAATATAATAGTAATAATATAATATAAATTATATTTTGCAACCCTCAATGATAGTATTAGTGTTGCCCGTACATATTTATGAAGCTAATCCTCCTTCCTTATTATCCCATTTATTTTCTGTAAAGCACCAGTTCCATTGGCAGCAAAACAGCCCCACAGCATAACACTACCACCACCGTACTTGACGGTTGGCATGGTGTACTTGGGGTTAAAGGCCTCACCTGTGGCCAAACAGCTCAATTTTTCTTTCGTCTGACCACAGAACTTTCCTCCAGAAGGTCTTATCTTTGTCCATGTGATCAGCAGCAAACTTCAGTCGAGCCTTAAGGTGCCACTTTTGGAACAAGGGCATTCTTCTTGCACGGCAGCCTCTCAGTCCATGGAGATGCAAAAGACGCTTGACTGTGGACACTGACCACTGTGTTCCAGCAGCTTCTAATTCTTGGCAGATCTGCTTTTTGGTGATTCTCAGTTGAATCTTTACCCTCTTGACCAATTTTCTCTCAGCAGCAGCAGATATCTTGCGTTTTCTTCCTGATGTTTGCAATGACAAAACAGTGCCATGCACTTTATACTTACAAACGATTGTTTGCACTGTTGCTCCTGGGACCTGCAGCTGCTTTGAAATGGCTCCAGGTGAATTCATGACTTGTTTAAGTCAAGGATTCACTTTTTCAGATCCATGCTGAGCTCCTTTGACTTTCCCATTGTAGTGTTTGTGGGCATTTGCATTCCATGAGCCCTGTTTAAATGGCCTCTGAGAAGTCACCAGCTGTAGTCACTCACAAGAAGTAAAGAGTCCAGGCTATGAAGCTCATTTCATTGACGCAACTTTCTAAGTCACCAAAATTGCTAGTTCGTGTTGCGGTATGTATATTTTTGACCCAGCAGATTTGATCACTTTTTCTGTTCACCCATAATAAAGTCATAAAAGAACCAAACCTCATTAATTTTTTTTTGTGACAAAGAAGTATCTGTTCCAATCACTCTATCAGAGAAAAAGCTGAGTTGCAGAAATAACTGGAAACTCAGGAGAGTCATGACATTATGTTCTTCAGAAGTGTATGTCAATTTTTGACCACTAAAAAGATGTCATCTTGAAAGAAAATTTAAAATAAAAAATAAAATAGAGAATAACAGGCTGAATAAGTGTACGGTATACTAACTTGACTACGAACATGACTGACATGCCTGGTAATGTCATTAACGACGTAATATTAAGAGTTATTCAGATAACTCTAGCATAAAGAACATGCCAACAAGTATACCAAACTATCAGTTTCACTACAAATTACTAAATCCAATGAAATCTTTATCCTCAGTGTTACTTTTAAACAACTCCCCCAACTCGGGAGGTAGACGCGATTAGCTTTTTTTGTTTTCTTCTTTTCCGTAAGAGTAACCCCCGCTTTTCGCCAGTCCTTTATAAGTTTCTTGCTAACTCCAAACTTTCTTTCAACCGCCCGTTTTCGGCTGCATATTTCAAAATTTGAAAATAACATGTGAATTGATATAATAATGTGTTAACAATTTCACTAATGAGTCGCACCCAGGACAAACTTTGAAAAAAAACTGCGATTTATAATCCGCAAAATACAGCAGGTATAAAAGCAATGAATAAATTCTTCTTGTCGAATAAATTCATTTAAATAAAACTAGGCCAGCTTCCTCCTCTAACATCCCAAAAATGTGCAAAAACAGGCTAGTTGAGCCCTCTAAAATTGATCCTTTTATGAGTGTGAATGGTTGTGTGTCTTCTTGTGACCTGGGATTGGCTGACCACCAATTCAGGGTGTCCTTGTGACTTGGCTGGGATAGGCTCCAGCACCCCCAGGACCATTGTAAGAATAATGAATGAAAGAACAATCTGAATACAAAAGGAAGATCGTCCATTTAGAAAAAGATGAATGAATGCAGAAGCACATAACAAAAATCAGAAACCTGATTGTGTTCTTAGAGTGTGGATTTTGAGACAGACATTTCCTTTCTCTTTCCTTTTTCCTACTTTTTCTTTTTTTTACTCCGTGTGGATGATTATAACAGTAGCTAGCTATTCATAAGCATTGGTCTTTTGATAACTTTAGAGGGGACTTTCTTTCACTTGTGCAGTCTGAGTGAGCAAGGGGAACCAAATTGTCCGGTCCCAAAAGGCCTTTATTGAGCTGAGTCAAGCTCAGAGTTGAGGGCAAAGACTCAGGGCCAGTTGCGGTAAAAAGACAGAAAGGTTAGCAAGAGGCTTGACACTGAATGAAAAACGCCGTCTAATTTCTGAGGCTGAATGCAAGGACGCCAGCGCAACTCTGCATGACTACCAGGTATTGAAGCGGACCACGCCACATAATTGGATTGAACGCCGGCTACGGTATTTATGTCACTTCTTGTCTTGTCAATCCCATAACAGGCATAGCAACAGCGTGGGGATCTCCCATGGAGACGGAGCTTTGCCTTACACTGATAGAATGAGGAGAAAAGAGCCAAGCCTCATTTAATTCACGTTTAATTCTCACTCAAAACATTTTAAGGCCTGGCGTTATTTGCATAACAGGGAGAAGGGACTCTGCCTTTTCAGTGTCCCTGTATGTGTGTGTGTGTATGTGTGTGAGAGAGAGAGAACAGCAACAGTGTTGTAACTGAAAGTGTATAGCAGGCTTATATATGCATATGCTGAGGAACACGCTTTCTCACACGGATCAGCATACAGAGAGATTCTGTTGCAATACACTCGTGCATTCTACCGTTTATTGACTGCTTCACATCATTGTTGGGATGGCATTTCAAGAAAGTATTTCTCACTTACTCACACCAAATCACACAAAAGAATTGTTGAAATGTATAACACCACATTAAACAAATACAATAATACAAGTCCCCAACAGTTCGTTTTTCTCGTATACTGTTCAGACACTCAAAATAAATACCACAAACATTATCATATAACATTTTCATTGTCTAATATTTTATTCGCAATATGAATAGATTCCCTGGTGATTTCAGTAAAGTAAAAAAATCAAGTATTTGGACCACATTTGATAGAAAAAAAAGTTGAATAACCAATAGTAAATTCATTACAATAATAAGCCCTCCACCCGATAAAACAATAGTGTATACTTTTGTGTGGTGTGTTGTATTGGATTGACATTGTTGCATTGCGTCATCTGACCATTTTGCAAGAACCAGTGTAATTCACATCGTTTTTATTTGTATTCATTTATTTCAGCCAGCCCAACATGATGTTTTTAGTATGTTCGAGAAAATCCAAGCACATGGAGTACACATGCAGGAAGGCCCAGGTTTGAACTCTTCATCCCATTTCAAGCTTGGTTTTACTGATCGCCTCCATGTTTTTTCTTGGTGTAAGTCTTACACCAAGAAAAAAACATGGAGGCGATCAGTAAAACGAAGCTTATTCATATATACACTGTAAGTGAAGTAGTAGTTGGGGACTATGTGTTCTCACCTTTAGCCTAAACAAATCCAGGTAATTAACTAATTATTGTCTTCTTACTGTTAGTCACCAGATAGGATAACTTATGTCTAGCCAAACTTTCTTTTTCCTGGGCCATGTGCCCCCCTTGTTGTCTTTTGTCCTAAATAATAAGAAGACGCTTGCTATTGGAGTTAAAGCGACAAGACTGGAGCCGGGCCAGCATTTTATATAAAACTGCAATATGTCCCCTGCGTGGTCTCTGCGTGTTAAATTAACTACTAAATACTTACAAAAAAACTAAAACAAAAAACACTTGTCACTTGGTATTTTTGTCACTACCCAGTGCAAAGCGCAAGTTTGAACCAGGGTTATAACTGATTATTTTGATGTTAAAATAGGGCAGTTTAAAATGGAGTGGGAATGGAAATTGGTCTGTTTTGAAATCAGAGGAGCCAGACTCAGTGGCCAATGTCCGGGACGACAGCCTATCCCAGCTAAATATGGGTACTAGGCAGGGAACACCCTTCAATTGGTGGCCATTTCCAAAATATAAATTTTATATAATTTAGAGTGTCCAATCAGCCTACCTCAAATGTCTTTGGAATGTGGGAGGAAACTGGAGTACCCAAAGAAAACCCATGCAGGCTTGGGAAGAACTTGCCAACTCCACACAGGTGGACTCACCTGGGTTTGAACCCAAGACCCCCAGTGCGTGGCCGACACACTAGCCATTCATATGCCAGGCCGCCCCAATTATAATCATATCATTTGAAAATCATTATTGTATTGTTCCTACAGTACAATTTTTTTGCGTACAATGTTCAATTGTAATGAAGGGAAAACAAAATTCAGGACTAATTTCAAAAGTTTTGGCATTGTATTAGTATTATGCCAATTCTACACAGGTGGACTGACATGGGTTTAAACCACCACTGTGAGGCCGACACGGTCAAATTTGGTATTGTTTTAGCTAATTAAATAAGAGTATGTATTCCAAATAACATGCCCTTCCTAATGGTGAGATTAATATTAGATAAGACATGCATCTGTGCTCAAGTTCGTGTAAATAATGTCGCAAAATGGGCGTGCTGTTTTAAAAAGCCATTTAATTATAAAATTCATCAACCTATTTCTAAATGTAGTAATTTAATTTTAATATTTAAAGGGAAGTTTCTTAAAAGAAAGAAAAAAAATGAATGAATAAAAGTAAAAATGTAACAAAGGTGCAAATTTAAATAGATTAGGCATGGCTATCTTTACTAAATTAAGTTATATGTCATTGGCATTGTCAAAACAGGTGGTTTATGTCATATACATTTAATTGTATATGAATAAAACTAAAATGGTAAATTGAGTACAGGATGGATAAAGTTGAATGTAATCTAATCTAAATTGAATTGAATGCTTTTATTGTCATTATACAAATATAATGACATTTCAATTGGATTAACAAGTAAATTTAAGATAACTGCTGTGTTTGCAATATTATCTGAAGGATTGCTCTATTTTATGTGTTGCAGCTGGTTATCATTTAATGATACGAAGAAAAAGAAACAGTTTCTGGCTTCTTGGGTGAATGAATGAAACAGACGGACAAACGGACAATTTAATCTGATTTTTACTGAAAGTCATCCTCTGTCTACGACTCTCTTTTAACCTGAACCTCCCTTGATATGCTGCCCACCCGCTCCCCACCCGAGGCTAATCCCTGGTTTAGCCTTTGATTTTTTTAAACTTCAACTTTCTCCTTCATCCCAGCGGCTGCTTTAGCAAAGAGAGACTCCACCAGAGAGGGCCTGGGATAGAGTGACTAGTCAGTTTCCTGCTGCTCCTCTCTTCTTGATCTTTGTTGCCTTTCGGCCCTTTAGCCTGTCTCTTTGCTCCCAGCAAGTGCACACATAAATCCATGTGGGCACATGTTTTATATGCAGAGTCTGCACATGTATATGAGTGTGTGTGTGGTTTGATCTGGTTTCCTAGCGGACCCTATTGTGTCGGGGCAGGAAACACCTAATCCAGTCGGATCTAACCCAGTCAGGGGCCCGATGCTCTTATTATTATCATCGTCTTGGCTTTGGCACAGCTTATACCAAAGAGAAGAAAAAAAAATCCGACTTCTACGGGGGTTCTGTACCTGTCGATTAATGAGTAAAAATTACCCAGTTTGAAAGAGTGTGGAATTTTTCATTTGAAGTGAATGCTCTTAATTATTGGATTAAACTAGGCTGGTTGGTAATTGAGTAAAAAAGGAAGTTTGGATTCCTTATAAAATTGCAATTTCTACAATTGAAACCAGATTATCTTAAAGATGAAGTACAGTAATACCTCGACATCCAAGCAATTTGAGATACGAGTAAAATTTTGAGCAAATATTTACCTTGAGATACGAGACAAATTTTGATATGCGAATACAGCCTGGTGGTTGACGTGAAAGGCTGCTTTTGAGAACAACATGGGAACTGTCTTTGTCGTCACAACTCCCTCGTGTAATGTCTATACGAGCACTGGGCGGAGCGTTCCATTTTTTCCCGTTAGTCAATGCAGAATGGCAGAGCTTGCTCGCAAATATCGAACGTTTGCCATTGAAATGAACTAAAAACAAATTAATTTGTTCCAACCCTCTGAAAACACACCAAAAACAGGATATTGGATTGGAAAAAATGTTTTATTTCTTCTAATTTGCCATCTATTAACAAAGTAACATATAACTAGTGGTTTAATATTACTAAAATGTGTTTAATAGAACTAAAATTAGATGGAGAATTTGAATCGTTCGACCGTCAGTACCATTTATAAACAGAAAGATCGAGCAGCAGGACCCAAATATTGAACGTTGCACAAAGGTTGGAAATCAATTGAATGATGCCATACAGTGCTACCGTATTTATGATGAAAAAAACAAAAAAACGGCAAACGTCATTAGATAACTTCTTTCAGCCAGTTTCTTGTGAACCTCTCTCTCCATCTCTCTAATGTATGTATAAAGTACTGTATGTATTCTCTCTATTTTATTAAATGTGTTTTTTCAGTACAAACCAATGCTGGTTACTTATACAAGCCTTAAACATACAAATGCACTTATATAAACCTTCATTTTACTTATATAGGCCTTAAACATAAATTATAATACAAAATATTGCACTGAATCAACTTAAATTTGAACAATTTCAACTTATGAACACTTTCAACTTATGAACAAGCGCTCGGAACCTAACTCGTTCGGAAGTAGGGGAGCGTCTGTATCAGTTATATAATCCCGATAATTGAAAGATACCTTGACAATTGTATTTTACTGGATTGCGGCCAAGCACTTGATTCAAATCTGTGGAAAGGTCGATTGGCAACAATATTTGAGAATATACATTAGGAAGTAAAATTCTGGTAATTGACTGTAGATGAAAAATTAACTTGCACTGTGTCAAATTTTAAGGGCTAGTCGAGAACTCTGCACCAGTAAATTCAGGACATTTAAACTGTTTAACTTGTATTGAAATATCCAGTACAAATATTTTCAACTTACAAACCAAAAAGAACATAAATGGATTAATGATTTTTAGATTAAAAAAAAACCTATTGAAGTCTGCACACAAAGACTGAAAATTGCAAGGAACGTTAATTTAAAAAAAAGAAAAAAAGATTCCACAGAACAGTGTCAAGACTCAAACTCACCGCAGACGCGGCGTCCGTATAGACACACATGAGCACACCGGTCATGAACGTATGGTCACGGCGCCCAGCAAGACACCATTCATTTGACTTCCTACTTCAGCTTTGTTTGATAATTTCACAAGGACAAAAGTCAGCAGCCCACACCAAACATCCTGGACGTGCACACAAACACACATTGAGTGACACTCTCGAGAAAGAAAGGAACAGCGAGGAAGGATATCCTCATTTCTTCCATATCAGAGCTCCTTTGAAAGCTTTGACTCAGTACTGAATGAGAGGTTTCACTAAAGCCATTCACCTCAATGATCTGCTCTGATCCACTCACAATCCACCATATCTGTTATACATGGCTAGGCCTTTCAGGGCCAGCGACAAGGGAACAGCACGGGTAAAGAAAGAACTTGAACAGGAGAGAAAATGAAAAACGAAGGGAAGCAGAAGTCAACTAGATAATTAATTAATTTAATCAATTTACTACGCACTATACCAGGGGTGGCCAGGTCCGGGCCTCGAGAGCACCTATACAGTTTGTTATCCATATCTCCCTCCTCTACCACACCTGACTCAAATGATCAACTCATCAGCAAGCTGTCCAGAAGCTTCATACCGATCCCGATTGTTTGATTCAGGTGTGTTGGTGGAGGGAGACGTGGAAAAAAAGACTCTATTGGGGCTCTCGGGGACTGGAGTTGGCCACCCCTGCACCATACCAACATGGCTGATTAAACTAAGGTTACATTTATGGATTATGGAATTTGACTTCCAATAAAAAATCCAAGATGGAGCTGTCACGCGAAAGCCAGTGGCAGTAGCTCTGTCCACCCTTATTTGTTTTTCGTGTTTTACAGCCCTTCCTATCTTTTTGCAATTACATTTTAATATTCCTTAATACATTTCATTTTACTTTACTTTGTACTTTATACCTTTTACTTTAATGTTTTTACAACTTTCCTTTTTCTGTTAACCTGGCTTCTTTCTGCTACTTCTTTTTTTTTTTTGAACCATTCAGCCATGCCTACGTTGTCACACACATAGGACTAGCTGTTAAAATACGCAGGAGACGGAGCAACACCTCGGTGTCGCAAGAGATTCGGAGCTGGACAAAGGCGCTGGGAGAAGATTCAACGCTTCTGACCAACCATTCCATCCATGGGATAAGATGGAAGTGCTGTCGGCATTCACCAGTAACAGAGTCGAGGGGCTCTACTCTGCTACTGTTGTCTTCAGCTCCAGACTACTGAGGAACTGTGTGGATAAGCTTGGAACAGTGACTCTGCACATTCTCTACTTCGGTCACATTCTGCAGAAGTTCCCTATGTTGTGGAAGACTTCCTGTGTGTTGTTCCAGTTTTTGTCCAACTTTACAACGTCTTTTTGAGTCTGTATCCGTTTTAGCTACCGCAACCAAGATGGCGCCATCCAAGCGGCAGCCGGCGGCGGCGGTAGCTCCGTCCACTCTTGCTCGTTTTGTGTTTTTGCTCCTTTTATGTCTTAATGATTTGATGAGTCTATTTACTTTGATTTGCTTTGTACTTTGTGCTTTTGCTTTGCTGTTCTGTCTAATCACCCTCTTGCTACTGCCACAATGAAATTTACCAAATACGGGATGAATAAAGTTATTCATAATCCATAATGTGCCTCTCCCTCGCCACCCTCATAGACGGAACATCCAGTCAAATAAAGTTGAAAGAAAGAGAGAAAAAGATATGACTAGGAGTAAAGTCATAGTCAAATATATTTTTGTAAGATAAATTCTACTATTTTTTCCCAGTTTTGGTGAACATTCACACCAACGACTATTCAAATGGTTCATGTTCAAAGCACTTTTTTGTGATTTAATTTTTTTAAATAGAGATAGAGGTATATTTTCTGACAAATTAAAAGACTATTTCAACCCATCAAACTCTTTTTGAACTTCACTGCAAATGTCACATGGTGGCCCCTAAATAAACGGAACCATCTATATGGGAAATTTCAAGAATTGTTATAGAAAAAGTAATTATAAGAAAGATAGGGAATACAAATTAAGTATTACTGAGATGACAGCTAAAAGTACTTCGAATAAGCTTCATAGGCTTTGATATTTCGGATTTGAAATGAACTAATCTGACGAGGAACAGACTTTTTTAACTTCACTAATCATATGGAACTTGAATGATTTTTGTTTTGTTCATAAAATGTACTGCATAAGATCTAAATTTAAATATGCATGTATGGAAAAAGCTTGCTTTAAAACCACTCTCCTTCAGACTGAATTGAGGTGAGTTATGGAGTATGTGTGCATGCATGAAGTTCTAGGATGTACACGAGCAAAGAGGATGTCCATGTGTGTGGGCTACCCTCCCAGGGTCCCTAATCCCTTTAATTGAGTGGAGATCATGAATTGCCCTCAAGTCTTCTTAGGCAACTCCACTTCGCCATATGTCTGATAAACGTTGCGGCTCAAGACAATTTCGCCTTTCCAATTCTTCCTAAAGGAACACAAACTCCCTTTTACTCATTTTCTCTCAACCATCCACATCTTTTTATGTCAAGATAATTGTTGCTTTTCAAATCGTAAAAGGAGCGGGCAACAAGGGCTGACATGACGTGCGTAAGTATGTAGTCATTTGTATTTGTGTCTAACACTGACCAATGGTGCGCACACTTTGTTAACCATTACATTTAATCCATTACACAAAGACCTTGATGGGAGAGTTGACTATCAAGCATTTTTTCTCTTTAATTCAGCTGCATTTGACACAAAACACCAAGACAATGGATTTGAATCAAAGTAATCCACAATCTATTAAAAGATTTGCATCTTAAATTTGAGACCCTCTTGAAAAAAAGGGGCCAAATGCAAGACATGCAACTCCACATAACAAAGGACGGACCATGTCAAGCATTATTCACCACTTGAAGACGCATCAGGCCGAGTGAAACCTGCACATTAGCTAAAACCTTTTTTTGTGTGTGAAAAGATTGCTTCAATGATATAGCCGTGTTGTAGTTACAGTGCCGTTAATGTGTGATGTTAGGGGTTCAATCCAGTTCGAGCAAAGCAAACACTGACAAAAAAAAAAGAATGAATACTGGTATTTTAAATGGCTTTTCATGTATTTTTTTACTTAATCACATACTTGCTTTATGCTCTTTATTTTTACAGAATGATTTTGTACTCAACTAAAATTTTAAACTATTGAATTAAAAAAAATGCTTTTTGTGTAAAACATTTCATTTCTTTATTTCAATCTAGCCTTTACATACACCCAGGTCTAAATCAGAAGGGCCTAACTCTGGAGTCAGGGACCCTTTTGACCGGAAGCCAGAAACTATTCATATTTTAAAATCTTATTTCTCAGAATTTAATAGTAAAAAAAATATATACTTATGGTACCCGGACATTTTGTTGACGGACACTTCGTCCCTGGACGTTTCGTTGAACGGACGATTGGTCGCCGGACAGTTCGTCGAACAGACCTCGTCGCCGGACATTTTGTTGACGGACAATTCGTCGCCGGATTTGCTCGCTCTCAAAATTCTAATCATGAGAGAGATTTTGTCATTGCATTGACAATGTCAGAGCGTTAATATCTAAATATTTTATATCACAATTATCAATAAATTGCGTATTATTGGCGTGTGTGTACATGTTTTTCAATTTATGTGGTGATTTTGCGTTTTTTTTCGATTATCCCTTCCATTTCTGGTCTAGATAATCTGGGAAAATTGAGGGAATACTATATATACCCTATGAAGATCACAAACCATTTGGAAAAATACAAGATAAAGATCTTAATTCTATGGGTGGAAAGTTGCACATGCATTCATTCTCATATTTTCAGTTTTTCCATGAGTGTTTTCCGAATTGCCAGAAAGTGCTGTCAAGTGCAGTTTAGAGAGCCACTGAGTGGGGCAGTAACAATTGTCTCATGAGGTTACTGGGTGACCCCAAGGAGTCTATATTTCTGAGAGGGGTTAGTCTATCACTCACATGCTCAGACCACCACACACAGGCACCCAAAGATTCAGCAGAGAAAGCTGTAAGAGTTCATTTGGAGTGGATGAAAGAAAGCATAAGAAAGACAGAGTGAAAGAGAATAGAAGAAAAAATAGTTACTTATGGAAACCAAAATAAAAATCACTACGACCAAATCAGACATACACAAGAATGGAGAGGAAAGGTCAGGTCAGTTGATACCACCCTACATAATAGCCCCAAGGACCTCTTTTTGGAGGACACTTAAACATTTGAACTCTGACAAAATATAATTAGCAGTATTCTAAATTTGATTTTGCTCCCACACCTTAATTCTTAACTCACATATCCGTTTCACAAAAATTCAATAATCCTCTTTTGTGCATGTTGGTTTATGTTTTCTTTTTTTTGGGTCACATTTTACTAATGGAATCTTTTTAATCACTAAACAAAACTTTTTTTTAAGTTTTAGTTTTTGTTAATATGAGTTTTAAAAGTATCTCTCCATTTAACCCTCCCCCAAATGAATCCTTGAATTACATAATTATTATTTTTTTTAGGCGTTGCCATTATTATATTTTTATTGCAAAATAAGTTCAGACAACACTAATAAGACATTTGGATGTCAAATTTGGGCAGCAAAATATTGTTTGAGTTTGTGTTAGTGTCTTATGTAAATTTGATAAACATCTGTTTTGTCATAATGAAATGCACAAAGAAATTTCATATAGGGGACAGACACATCACAAAACATACATACATAAAAATTTAAATTATAGACATAAAATACAGTGTGTAAAACACATCGTCTTGACGAAAATGCAACATTCAATTCTTTTCCGAACTGCTTATCCTCACAAAGGTCGTGGGGAGTGCTGGAGCTGATCCTTGTTAACTATGGATAGAGGTGAGGGACACCCTGAATTGGTGGCTAGCCATTCGTAGGATAACCATTCACACTCACCCACAAACGTAGAAGCAATTTAGTGATCAACGAGCCCACCATGTTTGTTTTTTTGGGATGTGGGAGAAAACTGGAGTACCTGGAGAAAGCCCAGGGAGAATGTGCAAGCTCCACACAATGAGGACCCACTTGGGATCGAACCCTAGACCTCAATACTGTGATGCCGGGGCACTAAACACTTGGTTTCCGGCCAAGTGGAACAGTGCAATTAATTGGGCATCACGGTTAAGTGGACCTTAAAACAAATAATAATCATAAAAAATGATAAGTCCAAAGCTCATCATATGAATAAATTGGAGAACATGTTTTGAAAATTTAATTATCTTTATCCTAATAATGCTTTATTCAAAATATTTCAAAATTTTAAGTTTTTTTGTTAGAAATGTACCCCAGTATAAATGAATCACCATCAAGGGGAGCCAACATGTTTATTTATTTAATTACAATTAGATGCATTTACAACATCAAGAATGAGCTGATCTGTTTCCAGAAATTCACTGTTTATAAATATAAGTAATAATATATCAGTTATTGTATAGAGTCAATGTGAAAACAGGTATTTTCTAGCGTAGATAGGGTTCATCAATGACAGTCAATGAGACAAAAGTAAAAACAAATCCTTTTTTTTGTTATTTCAATCATTATTTAATGCAGTAAAAAGTTCCGATTCGGAAGTTTATCGCAGAATCCAATTAACAATGTCTCAGGAGAACAACGCATTAACTTCATAATGGCAACATATGGTTACTAGTGCGTGTTTGCAAGTGTGTTTGTGTGTTAGGAGATACCACACAGAGCTGTGACGAAAGGAGCAAAATACAGACATTTCACACACACACACATAAACCCCGAATCGCACACACACAGAGGCGTTTTTCAGCTCATTAGGCAGAAGGTTGCGTGTCAAATCAGGTTTTGTAAGGGGTCTGTGGGGTCATTATGATCTAATTTACCTTTAGTGGTTATTCAGCTGGGTAGACAGCAAGAGGAAGGAGGAGGGAGTAGAAGCGGGAAAAGATGACACTAAAAGGTAGGAAGGAGGAGACAGAAGCAAAATCATCCATGTTATTGTATTGTTTATTATTGTATGTATTATTAGTTTGAAAAATGATAAATTAAAAAAATGTGGATTTGATGAATTTGAATTACAACTTCTTGGAAAAATAAAATTTTAATAAGGTGAAAAAAATCCTTGCAGTCATGAAATTAGATTAGTTTTTGTAAATAACTCACAAAAATGTTTATACTTATTTTATGTTTTCTGTGTGTAAAACATCAAATGGGCTACTATCCCCCATATTATTAGGCCTATTTATAAATACTCTAAATACAATATGTCGAAATAGAACTTCGTTTTCCAAATTAAATTTGCATTTCATTTTATCCTTTTCTTTAAAACTTGTTTTACTTGTTTAAATGATTTGTTTTCCTCCCAAAATGGGTCCTTTAAACGTTAATTCATTTTCCGTTCCATTTACCCTCACAATGGTCGCAGGGGGTGCTGTAGTCTATCTCAGCCAAATATGGGCATCAGGCAGGGGACACTGGATCGGTGGCCAGCCAATCGCAGGGCACAAGGAGATAGACAACTATTCATGCTCCAACTCATACCTATGGGTAATTTAGAGTGTCTAACTTGCCTGCCATGAAAATTTTTTGGGATGTAGGAGGAAACCATAGTACATGAAGAAAACCTACATAAGCATGGTGAGAAGATGGAAACTCCACATAGCAAAGTACCATGCTTTCTCAATAACTATACTAACGTATACAATATGTTATATTTTAACCAACGTACAATACCAATACTATAATAAAGCAAGACTTGTGAGTACAATAGTATGTTTTTGAAATTTCAGATGTATTATCATGCCCTCTGATTGGCTCATTTTTTCAAATTAAACTGTATGAAATGTGTCTGAATTCTTTTGTACAGGATTCTAAAATAGCTATAATTTATCATCATGCTGTAGTCATTAAATTGAATTGGGAGTTTCTCTAAAATGTCATAAAATGACAAAAAAACTGATCATATTTGTCTAAAAAAAAGAAATGTCATGGGTAAATAAAATACAAATATTATATTAGGTGCCACATAGCCATTAACAAGGAAAGAAACAAAAATCAAAAAAATAGAAAATAAAGTCTTTAAAAGGGAAAACACATTTTTTTTTCATTTTGACATCCACCCATTGACATGTATGCCAGTTCCAGCTGACTATGGCAAACAGTAAACAGCAATTCTTACATACAAGATTAGTCGCTCATCCATTATGAGGCCCATTTAGAAACAGAGAACCACTGACACTCATCATTTCTACTGTAACTGAGTGTGGTCTGAACCTTAAGTCTGCCCAGACCACTCTTCAGTGTTTCAAAAGAATAAATCCACTGTAACGTCAAGGCTAACCCAACCTAACGTTTGGAATCCAGGTGCTGATTGAATTCTACACCCTTCTTTTTGGCCGGAACATGTATTCATGGGGGTCCCCTGCTTTTCTATAGTATGTTATATGGGTGAAAGTGTGGTGTCCAGGAGCAGCAGTGTGTGTCTTGGCCAGCATGCAGGGATAAAGGCTTCCATATTGTGATAGTCACTCAGCTCCACTAGCCAGCCAAAGGGGGTGTCCAGCTGCCAATCCAACAAACCTCTAGAAACAATGGGAGTTGCCCTGAGCCCGCTCGGACATCCACATGCACGCAAGCATAATTGTAACTAGATTTACATTACATTATCAAATGGAGTGGACTAAAAACAAACAAACAAATAAACTATAATAAGAAATAATAAGGGATCGAACAGGGCATTGTTTTTGGCCTTAAGACTGAATATTAAATCTGCACAGCTCCTTACTGTGATCCTTCACCCCTTCCGGGATTCAACATTCGCAGCTTCATTACATCGCATTTTCTTATATTACGTACAGAAACAAAGTTCATAAAAATGTTAAAATTTACACTAAACGGCAGACAGAATAAAAAATGGCAGAAGTCAGGGCTTCTCTTCTTCTTCAGCGCTGAATTGCGTGATACTCAGTGCTGAAAAAAAAACATTTTCTTGCCATTCCCTCATTTCTACAGATTACATTTCTAATTGCGCACTCTACCTCGGAGAAACACTACGCCGAGCCAATTGCAGTTTTGTTTGAATTTTGAATCGTTCTTGAAAATGGCTCCTAAGTGCCAATGAGCCCAAGAAAAAACAAGAATGATGACAGTGAAAAAGAGACGTTGCTAATATAAAGATGTAGCATGCCATAGAAGCATAAATGAATCTAGAGTGCGTATTACCAAGAAAGAAGAAGCGGACATTCGGAAGACGGCCACAATATCCTTTTCCAAGGACACCAAGCGAGTGTTAACCAGCATTATGAGGGATTTACGCCGTAGATGTGGATGCAAAGATGACTTGACGGCAGAACGTCAACTACATTATCCACGGTATTCGAGGGATTACTGTATAGACTCGTTTGGAACACAAGAAGAAACCAAACTTTACACAACTGTGTATATTGTACAATATTGTCAATCTATATGGCGATTAGTCAAATAGCCATCAGGCGTTTCTTAATATTGATGGACATTGATCGTGCATTTGTGCAAATGTGTTATGTCAGCCTTTTTATTTTGCAAATTTGCATTGAGTGTACTGTAAGCACCATATAAAAGCGACACCTTGGGTGAATCAGTGTTTACTTTTATGGCAAATGACCTTGCACAAACGTCAACTTACATCAATCGTTTGGGTCAAAAAAACGTCAAATAGCCCAATAGAATGCTGAAAGCCATTTTTCTTCATGTTATAATTAACAACCTTATCTTTTTTGAAGTGTGTGTCTAGTGTGTGTATGTAGTATCTACTTTAGGAGATACCTTGTATCTAGTGTATGTTGTGTCATCATTTATCTTCAACTTGCACAGGGGACTAAAGATGAAAATTAGGCCTTGACTACAATCATACATATTTACATATATATGTTCAATAACATGACTATAGATACGTTCATTAATATGTGATATCCCTCATTAAATAAATCAAATTCAAATTTTCACTGTGTAATAATTAGCACCCTTTCATACGTGTGGCTCTGGAGGAATTGACCCGACTCTTTTTTAACGAGTCATTCTTAAAAGCCTTTAAATCACCATCAGCTGAAAACTCTTTTGGTCTGTTTTTTATTTTTTTGTATGATAAAGCTTGCATGATCAATCACATGACGTCTTTAAAGTGCTGTAAAATAAAAATTAAAAAAAAACATAAAAACAAAGAGCGCTGCTGTCAGAAAGAATGGAAAATGAGGCCTTCAAACTCACTCTCATTTTGGCACCGGTAGAAAGGAGATGTCCTCGTTTTTAAAAACACAGAACCTGGTGTTATGCTCATTTTAGAAAAGTAGAGGGATTCTCATTTCAAACCGATGTTATGTAGATTATGTCTGTGTGCACTAGACAGTTGAAAGGCAAACATGCTTTTGGGACTGATCGCTTCAATTAATAAATATTATTTCTATTAGTTTGGCCTACTATAGGAATATAACAGTTCATAAAGATGACCTTGTGCTGAGACGAATTATACCAAGCAAGATACCTAGTTTCTCTACTAAATTTGGCATATAGCTGTCACTATACCTCTTATTTATTACATTTATCATAGTTTCTCATAGATTCTTTACGCAACCATCTTTAATTTTAAGGTCATTTATACCAGCTCTCCCCCTTTCCTTTGAATTGAAAACAATCTGCAATTCCTCAAATGAAAACTTGAAGATCTCTGTCCCCACTTAAGTACTCTATATATCAGAGTGGCAACAGTTGGAAGTACTGCAGTGAATTCCTCACAGAAGCACTCAGTGCACGGCCCTCCTTTAGTTCAATTTCCAAGACCCTGCATTAATCTTTTGTAACAACACTTGAAACCCTTTCGCTTGTCCATGAGCTCAGGAATTGTGTTTATCTTTTCAAACGCTTTGAGAAGTCATTCACTGACAACCATTCATTGCAACTACTCTGCCACAATGAAAGCCCACTACAAATCACAGCCTCTTAATGAACCCATTCTTTTGATGCGGACTTTCAATCATTGGTAATTCTTGGTGGAGCTTTCGGCACATTTGATTAAAAGATTAGAGAGGGAAAAAAAGCAAAAATTGGTGGCAGGTTAAAAAATGAGAAAAGCTATGAGGTGTTTATAGATTTCTACTGGGTCTGCGGACAGAGGCCAGGGTGTGTGGTCGAGGTCCTCAAGTACTACTTCATAGCTTTCCGAGGATTGAATCGGCTCAGATCACTAACAAAGAGGAGCCCACTTTCAAAATCCGTGATACAGATTTTGTAATGACTAATGTGATGACATCATGGCAAAAGAATTCAAAAAGGCAAAAGAAACAGTTTTTAAGTAAATATAAACTGTGTAAGTGCTATCAAAGAAATTTTAATCTATGTATTCCAACTTCAGTATCGCTTCTACGTTCCAAATATGAATAATTGAAAATACAAATGTATTATTAACAGGATGTAATTTTTATTGGGCCTTCATTGTCGTTGTAATGAATGGTTGTCAGGGAATTTAGTCTTGGAAGCCAGCAACATCAAATAAAAATGTCAATTTTTAAACGTCGTTACTGTGAAATAATCAGGAATATTCACTCATCACCCGAACTGACATCCTGGCAACAGTTGCGTTTTTTTCTTCTTCAAGCTAATCCCAGCTGATTACGGGCGAAAGGGCAGACTACACACTGAACTGGTTGCCAGTTAACCGTAGGGTACACAGAAAAAAACAACGATTCAGACTCACAATCATGCTGCCAACGAGTGGGAAATAATCCAGAATATCATAACAATATTTACGAGAATATGTGTAACTGAGCTCACACCACATGCACCAAAAAGTAACTATGTGAGAACAATACACACCAAGTTAATGTAATACTTAGACAGGTAAGCAGTCATTTAGTACAGTATATACATTTACAGATGCTCAAAATTATTTTTAACATTTCCATGAAGTGGATGGGTTGGAATTGAAAAGAATAAAAAATAGATGTGAAATTAATAAAGCAGGATAACAAGAGGTGCCTTGCCTAAATGTATACAGATGTGTTTTAATGAATTTAAAATGATGATTTCTTAAAATATTTTCATAAAACTGTTTTTAAGATTTGAACTACATCAAATTAACATAATTAAGAAATAAATAAATAAATAAACAACATTTTAACAAAAATGCCTAAAACACGCAATTAATGAATTCTCGAAAGCATACTCCCTTGCATTTAATTAACATATTTGAAGTGAAATTTGTAGATGAAAAACGAATTAATAAATACCTTTCTATAAAATTTCCAGTATTGAACCTCTTATTACAGAACTGCGAGGCCAATGCTCTAACCACTTGCTCACTGGCAGTCTGTGTTAAGCATAACCTGCTGCATATATAACCTGAATTGTAATTTTAAGTTAGTTTGATTTATTTAATAAAGGACAGCACATATTAATGAACATATTTAGATTCATGTTAATGAACATATTTATGTAAATATGGAAGATTGTAGCAGAGGGCTAATTTTCATCTTTAGTCCCGTGTGTAGTTTGAAGATAAACAATGGCACACACTAGATACACCCACACGTAGTCCAATTTTAGACAGTGATTGCAATTTTGTTTGTCCAACAGACAGGCTTTAAGATGATTGGGGAAGAGGTTCAGAGACGTGAGTTCACGAATAATTGTTAATTGGTATTGAGTTGCAGGTATGTGCGGCAAAGACAAAAAATGAGTTTTGGCTGAATGCACTCTTTTTGAAGGGAACTACACAGTCACCTCTAGAGCCAGCCTTTGTTGATGTGTTGGATTTTTTTGTACAAAATCTTGCAGTGGAGAAGCTTTGTGTTGGAAGATTTTGTAAATTAAGGTGGCATCTTCATTTAAAAGTATTGTTCCAGTTCAGGTGTTTGTGTTTTTCTAATATCTGAAAGTGGTGGTTTCAATTGGTTTTAGGGTTGATTTGCAGGCCGATGACCAACTTGTTAAGCAGTAAATCATGTGTGATATGATCATTGTGTCAAAATCTAATTTTGCTGACAGATTTTGCCATTATATTGTTTCTAATGAACCTAAAATTGGACAAATTGAATTTTATTTGGCGTGTTTTTTTAATCTGACATTTAAAGAAAAGTTGAAAGTCAAGAATGATTCCTAGGGATTTAAATTATTGAACTAAATTGATTGCGTTTCTTCAGACAAAAACGTTGGGGTTACTGTGATATGTCGCATGTCATTATTTATATTGTTTTATTAACGAAATAAGCATGGAATGACGATAGTATTGTTAATTTCATAATGCAAGTAACCCAAATATCATGAATTTGTTTGGTCCAAAATAAAAAATGGTTGTGTAACAAAGAGCACAGGGAGGTAAACAATTTACTAAATGTTGAGGAAAAATGGACATTGTCTTTCTAAAATATCCTTGGACAAAGACAAGTGATTCAATTGCAGTGTCTGGAATGCACTGTAAGTGACGAAAGCGTGTTCTTTATTGAGTTTGAGGTAATGTGCTGCCCCCCACTGGTCAATTTGCTATTCATCATTCTACTTGAGTCTCGAGTTTCATCGCAAGTTTCTGTAGCATTTTTAACAATCAATTTGAAGCCACACCTCACTCTTACCTGTGCGTGTTTGTCTTTTCAGTTCTTCTTTCTTAGTTAATCCTTAACTTCTTGCTCCTCCATATTGGGGATACCAGGTCAAAATAGATGCGGAATTGCGAAAAGAAAGATTATTGAGAGGGTGGCGTTCACGTGAGCAGAGCAAGTTCTGGGTCTCCTGTTTAGTAGTTAAAGAACAATTACATTACAGCGCCTCCTCTGCTTTATCCAAATTATTCATTTTATAAAAAGCATTCTTCAATTTACTATCAACATATCATTTTAGTATACATTTTTATAAACATATATTTATTTATAAAAATAACCCGAACCCGAAGTAATGATTTCAGGCTCGACTTGACTCGAATTTTGGGTCAGGTTTTGTTGGGCTCGGCCGCAAGATCTTACATCTAATCCCCAGAACTAAATATTATTAAAAATCTGTGGTGTGATTTAAAGCGGGCTGTCCATGCTCGGAAACCATCAAATTTGACCGAACTGGAGATGTTTAGTAAAGAATAACGGTCAAAAATACCTTCAACCAGAATCCAGACCCTCATTGGAAGCTATAGTGAGCATTTAGAGGCAGTTAATTCTGCTAAATAGTGATGTAATTGTTCTGTTAGTGTTCCCAAATTTATGCACGTGCCTACTTTTGTTTAAGTAATTTGTGCATACTTTCGGTGAATCCAATAAACATTTCACTTCTCAAATATCACTGTGCTTGTTTGCTATATGATACATTTAACTGAAATTGCTGATCCAAACAACTAATGATTCAAATACTGTCTATCTGAACCTGTCTATCTGAAATACTGTCTATCTGAACCATTTGTATTTAAAGAAAATTATCACAACACAGAAAACCAATTTTATCACATGACAAAAGGTTACATTTCATACATTCAAGACCTTAAAGAATAAAGATCAAAAAGAAAGAATGACATTAGGGATTCAACTTAGCACTTCTCATTCTGCACTGCCCTGTATGATTTCTCGAATATTTTGTGCGTCTGCCTGCAATGCTTCATTGCATGGGTCAATCATCAGTGCAGTCTGGTATTCTTGTAATCCTGTGAAAACAATTAACATTATTAGATTAGGAATGCACCATAATGGAAATTCCTGGAAAGTGAATACAGTAATACCTTGAGATACAAGCCTAATGAGTTCCAGGAATTAGCTTGTATGTCAATTTACTCGTATCTCAAATAATTTTTTTTCTCATGGGAAATATCTATAGTAATTCCTTGAGATAAAAGCTGAATGCGTTCGGGGACCATATTGTGTCTTTGAATGTTTCCAGAAATAAGAATCATAAATTCCCCACGACTGGTAAGATTTAATCTGGTCAGTAATCACTCGAAGAGAATGTGGGCATCAATCCCACTGCCTCTCACATGCTAAGCGAGCACTCTACCATTTGAGCTAATTCCCCTTAGCTTTAGCCCTCTTGGACCAGTGAAAAAAAATATTTTTATCATGGTTTCGGCGAAGAACGCCAGTCCCATTGATTCCCACCTTCCTCAGAAAATAAAGGGAGAATGTGGGCATTCATCCCACTGCGTCTCACATACTAAGCGAGCGCTCTGCCACTTGAGCTAATTCCCCTCACTATATACACTCCTGGACCAGTGAAATTAAACATATTTTTTTCTTAGTTTCGGGGGAAAAGTGTCAGTACCATTGATTCCCACCTTCCTCAGAACATAAATGGAGAATGAGGGCATTGATCCCACTGCCTCTCACATGCAAAGCGAGCGCTCTACCATTTGAGCTAATTCCCCTTATGGTACACACACCTGAACCAGTGAAAAAAAACAAATGTTTTCTTAGTTTCGGGGAAAAGTGTTGGTACCATTGATTCCCACGTTCCTCAGAACATAAATGGAGAATGTGGACATTGATCCCACTGCCTCTCACATGCTAAGCAAGCGCTCTACCACTTGAGCTAATTCCCCTTAGTATCAGCACCCCTGGACCAGTGAAAAAAAAAGATATTTTTATCATGGTTTCGGTGCAGAATACCAGTCCCATTGATTCCCACCTTCCTCAGAACATAAATGGAGAATAAGGGCATCGACCCCACTGCCTCTCACATGCAAAGCGAGCGCTCTACCACTTGAGCTAATTCCCGTTAGCATCATTCCCCCTGGACCAGTGAAAAAAATATATTTTTATCATGGTTTCGGTGCAGAACACCAGTCCCATTGATTCCCACCTTCCTCAGAACATAAATGG
Source organism: Stigmatopora nigra (assembly GCF_051989575.1). Lineage (NCBI taxonomy): Eukaryota > Metazoa > Chordata > Actinopteri > Syngnathiformes > Syngnathidae > Stigmatopora > Stigmatopora nigra. The sequence goes on along the minus strand of NC_135509.1, from coordinate 18,574,086 downwards.
AGAATGTGGGCATTGATCCCACTGCCTCTCACATGCATAGCAAGCGCTCTACCATTTGAGCTAATTCCCCTAACAGCATACACTCCTGGACCAGTAAAAAAAAAAACTTATTTTTTTCTTAGTTTCGGGGGAAAAGTGTCAGTACCATTGATTCCCACCTTCCTCAGAACATAAATGGAGAATGTGGGCATTGATCCCACTGCCTCTCACATGCTAAGCAAGCGCTCTACCACTTTTTTCTTAGTTTCGGGGGAAAAGTGTCAGTACCGTTGATTCCCACCTTCCTCAGAACATAAATGGAGAATGTGGGCATTTGAGCTAATTCCCCTTATGGTTTTCGCTCCTGGACCAGTGAAAATGAAATTATTTTTTTCTTAGTTTCGGGGGAAAAGTGTCAGTACCATTGATTCCCACCTTCCTCAAAACATAAATAGAGAATGTGGGCATTGGTCCCACTGCCTCTCACATGCAAAGCGAGCGCTCTACCATTTGAGCTAATTCCCCTTATGGTATTCACTCCTGGACCAGTGAAAAAAAACTTATTTTTTTTTCTTAGTTTCGGGGGAAAAGTGTCAGTACCATTGATTCCCACCTTCCTCAGAACATAAATGGAGAATGTGGGCAATGATCCCACTGCCTCTCACATGCAAAGCGAGCGCTCTACCATTTGAGCTAATTCCCCTTATGGTTTTCACCCCTGGACCAGTGAAAAAAAACATATTTTTTTCTTAGTTTCGGGGGAAAAGTGTCAGTACCATTGATTCCCACCTTCCTCAGAACATAAATGGAGAGTGTGGGCATCGATCCCACTGCCCCTCGCATGCTAAGCGAGTGCTCTACCATTTGAGCTAATTCCCCTTATGGTTTTCACTCCTGGACCAGTGAAAAAGAAACTTTTTTTTTCTTAGTTTCGGGGGAAAAGTGTCAGTACCATTGATTCCCACCTTCCTCAGAACATAAATGGAGAATGTGGGCATTGATCCCACTGCCTCTCACATGCAAAGCGAGCGCTCAACCACTTGAGCTAATTCCCCTTATGGTACTCTCTTGTGGACAAGTGGTAAAAAACTTATTTTTTCTTAGTTTCGGGGGAAAAGTGTCAGTACCATTGATTCCCACCTTCCTCAGAACATAAATGGAGAATGTGGGCATTGATCCCACTGCCTCTCACATGCAAAGCGAGCACTCTACCACTTGAGCCAATTCCCCTTATGGTACACACTTGTGGACCAGTAAAAAAAACTTATTTTTTTTCTTAGTTTCGGGGGAAAAGTGTCAGTACCATTGATTCCCACCTTCCTCTGAACATAAATAAAAATGTGGGCACAGATCCCACTGCCTCTCACATGCAAAGCGAGCGCTCTACCATTAGAACTAATACCCCTTATGGCTTTCACTCCTGGACCAGTGAAAATAAAATTATTTTTTTCTTAGTTTCGGGGGAAAAGTGTCAGTACCATTGATTCCCACCTTCCTCAGAACATAAATGGAGAATGTGGGCATTGATCCCACTGCCTCTCACATGCAAAGCGAGCGCTCTACCATTTGAGCTAATTCCCCTTACGGTTTTCACTCCTGGACCAGTGAAAATAAAATTATTTTTTTCTTAGTTTCGGGGGAAAAGTGTCAGTACCATTGATTCCCACCTTCCTCAGAACATAAATGGAGAATGTGGGCATTGATCCCACTGCCTCTCACATGCAAAGCGAGCGCTCTACCACTTGAGCTAATTCCCCTTATGGTACACTCTTGTGGACAAGTGGAAAAAAACTTATTTTTTCTTAGTTTCGGGGGAAAAGTGTCAGTACCATTGATTCCCACCTTCCTCAGAACATAAATGGAGAATGTGGGCATTGATCCCACTGCCTCTCACATGCAAAGCGAGCGCTCTACCATTTGAGCTAATTCCCCTTACGGATTTCACTCCTGGACCAGTGAAAAAAAACTTAATTTTTTCTTTGTTTCGGGGGGAAAGTGTCAGTACCATTGATTCCCACCTTCCTCAGAACATAAATGGAGAATGTGGGCATTGATCCCACTGCCTCTCACATGCAATGCGAGCGCTCTACCATTTGAGCTAATTCCCCTTATGGTTTTCACTCCTGGACCAGTGAAAAAAAACTTATTTTTTTCTTAGTTTCGGGGGAAAAGTGTCAGTACCATTGATTCCCACCTTCCTCAGAACATAAATGGAGAATGTGGGCATTGATCCCACTGCCTCTCACATGCTAAGCGAGCGCTCTACCACTTGAGCTAATTCCCCTTATGGTACACTCTTGTGGACAAGTGGAAAAAAACTTATTTTTTCTTAGTTTCGGGGGAAAAGTGTCAGTACCATTGATTCCCACCTTCCTCAGAACATAAATGGAGAATGTGGGCATTGATCCCACTGCCTCTCACATGCAAAGCGAGCGCTCTACCATTTGAGCTAATTCCCCTTACGGTTATCACTTCTGGACCAGTGAAAAAAACTTATTTTTTTCTTAGTTTCGGGGGGAAAGTGTCAGTACCATTGATTCCCACCTTCCTCAGAACATAAATGGAGAATGTGGGCATTGATCCCACTGCCTCTCACATGCTAAGCGAGCGCTCTACCACTTGAGCTAATTCCCCTTATGGTATACACTCCTGGACCAGTGAAAAAATACTTATTTTTTTCTTAGTTTCGGGGGAAAAGTGTCAGTACCATTGATTCCCACCTTCCTCAGAACATAAATGGAGAATGTGGGCATCGATCCCACTGCCTCTCACATGCTAAGCGAGCGCTCTACCACTTGAGCTAATTCCCCTTATGTTACACACGTGTGGACCAGTGAAAAAAAACTTATTTTTTCTTAGTTTCGGGGGAAAAGTGTCAGTACCATTGATTCCCACCTTCCTCAGAACATAAATGGAGAATGTGGGCATTGATCCCACTGCCTCTCACATGCAAAGCGAGCGCTCTACCATTTGAGCTAATTCCCCTTACGGATTTCACTCCTGGACCAGTGAAAAAAAAATTTAATTTTTTCTTTGTTTCGGGGGGAAAGTGTCAGTACCATTGATTCCCACCTTCCTCAGAACATAAATGGAGAATGTGGGCATTGATCCCACTGCCTCTCACATGCAATGCGAGTGTGACAGGGTGAAGTGATTGATGTTATACATGAGTGCAGGTGTTAAATTAAAAAGGGACTCATGCCGCTAGTGTGACAGGGTTAAGTAGTTGATGTTAGACATGAGTGCAGCAGGTGTTAAGTTGAAAGGGGACTCATGCCGCTAGCATGCGTTAAACAAGGGGCGATGACGTAATGACTAACCAATGGTCATAGACCTTGGTAGGGTATAATAACGGGCTATTCAGACAGTTATTCAAGTTGGTTTTTGGAAATACAACAAAGAGCCTGTCTGATTATTTCACCCGTCTTTTAAAGGTATGTTGCTTTGTTTTGTATAACGACTGAGTGTGAGATGTGCAAGAGGCAATAGTAGCATGTCAGAAAGAACGTAATGCTTAAGTGATGCTTGTTTACTTTTTTATGTGTGCGCGTAAATGTGCGAGGCTCGGGTATTGTTTACAGCAAGCTACCTTCGGCCGCTGATTATTTACTTTTTCATGTGTGCGAGTAAATGTGCGAGTCTCGGGTATTGTTTAAAGCGAGCTACCTTCGACCGTGGGTTGTTGACTTTTTTTTTATGTGTGTGCGCGAATGTGCGCGTCTCGGGCGCATTGTCTACAGCAGGCTACTTTCGGCCGCCGTTATAACAGTAGCATAATAGTATGCAGTAAATGACGGCCGGAACAAAAGGTAACAAGTTACAATACTCATAAGTTATAATCGTTTATGCAGCAAGTACATTGCTTTGGATTATAACGGGTTGTTAATATGTTACTATGGATATATTTGAGTGTTATTGTATATTATGTTTTGTGTGAATTGCTTAAATAACAAGTTGGTTTTTGGAAATACAACAAAGAGCCTGTCTGATTATTTCACCCGTCTTTTAAAGGCGAAATACTACCACCTTCTACCCGTGGAAAATCACGGGTACAACATTTTTGGAGGCACCGCTGGGATTTGCTGCTTTGATGTCCAGTATTCACAACCTGAGTACTGAATGCTGAGCCCGCAAAACCTAAACCACAACCAGGATCAAGACAGTGAGAAGAGGTGTTGCTGTTAAAGGGACGTGAAGTTGGCAGAGTACTCGTCATCTGAGGCCAGTAGAGATCATCAGAGAGACGGTAAAAACGTGCCAGTTCAGTGTTCACTTTTGCATCATAAACCAAACTCCTACCGTGTTGAGAAAATGGAAATGGAACGGGAGCAAGTACGCATAGAGGTAGAAGAAATGTTGTGCAAGCTAACAGTTAATGACCTGTTAGAAATATGTGATTTCCTTAACATAGGGAAAACGAAACGCATATCAGAATGCAAATTGTTGTGTCACATCACTAACCACCTGGAAAGGAACGAACTCAAAGACGAGGATCAAGGTATGTCTGAGTTGTTAAAATTGAAGGAGAAAATAGATGAGATGAGGCATGAAGGCAAAGGGGCTGAAAATGGGAAGCCAGGATCTTTGCCCCAGCTACCCGCCGCGGGGGACATTCAAAGGGACGTGCCTCCCCAGTACCCGCCAAGCTCATACTGGCGGAAAGATTTTAAGATTGCGGGTCAAATAGGTGAACCAGGCCAAAAGGACAAGCTGACGTTCTCCAGTCTGGTTCACCAAATTGAAAAGGGAACGAGTAGGGGGTACCAGGACGTGGAAATTGTTGACGCTGTGATCAGAGCTATCTCCCCTGGTCTACAACTCAGAAACTATCTGGAAGAAAAAGCTAATCTTACCCTGCCCACACTCAATTGCGTCCTCCGTGCTCATTTTCAGGAGAGGAGTGCTACCGACCTTTACAAACAGTTAACTTCGGAAGCACAGCAGATCAGGGAGACCCCGCAAAGTTTTGTCATGCGAGTGTTGGGTCTGAGACAGAAAGTATTGTTTGCATCCCGTGAGGCAGAATCGGGGCTTCAGTACGACCCAAGCCTAGTACAGCGTATGTGTTTACACACAATACTCACTGGGCTTCAGAGCGACAATATACGCATGGATATGCAGCCACTCTTGTTGGACTGCCGAACGTCCGATGAACTATTATTGGACAGGCTAAACATAGCCTGCGCTAATGAAGAAGAAAGAAAAAATAAAAGGAGGCTTGGTACTCCACAGGCAGCGAGACAAGTGAACCAGGTACAGTCGGAAGACCTGCTACCTTCTAATCGGCCTGCCGAAGAAAAAGCTAAAATGTCTCCGGAAGTAAAAGCGGAGCTTGCCAAACTGCATAACCGTTTCGCGCCTCTTGAAGGTCTCAGTGCCGATGTCGCTCAGATTAAAGAGGCGTTACAACAGACTCGGTTCCAGCATCAGTCCTACCCCCCGCCCTCTGGCAGGAGACCAGTGATGGACCCCCAGGCACCTACGGTCCGACAAAATTATTACAACCAGCCACCAACACCTCACTGGAACACAGGCCGCCCCGCCTATGTCCCGAGGAGGTGTTTTGTCTGCCAGCAGGAAGGGCGAGATGTTCCGTGCACGCATTGCTATCGGTGTGGAAGCGAAGAACATTTCCAAGCTGGCTGTAAAAGCCGAGTTGTCAGGCCACAAAGAGAAGCCCCTTTAAACAACTAATGGTTGCCCCTGCGGGACGAGGGTCAACCATGAAGAGAGAAAGGTTCCAACGATTCCCACATAGTGACCGGGGGAAACTTCCCCGCAGAGATAAAGGCATTCCCAACCGATCACCCCCGGCAATAATAGGTCATCAACATAAAATTACCTCTCTAGTTGGAAGGCAATGTCTAGTGCAGTGTTACATAAATGGTCACCAACTACAAGCATTATGGGACACAGGCTCACAAGTTTCAATCATTGATGAAAGGTGGAAAGATGAATATTTACCTGACGTGCAACTGAGAAATGTGTCAGAAATATTAGAAACATCTGCAGACCTGACATTGATTGCAGCAAATGGGATTGAGATGCCTTTTATTGGGTGGGTGGAGACAACATTCCATCTAGTCTCAATGGTAAACACAGAAGAACCATTGATTATCCCAATGCTGGTAACCAGCGGGCATCATCTGTCCCATCCCATTATTGGTTTTAATGTCATCGAACATATTCTGGCACAGACTGAAGTACATCAACAGCACCTTGCTGTGAGTAGTGCTTTCCCCAGTCTTAAAAGAAACGAGGTGAAGACTTTGATTCAGGCCGTCAGTGCGGAACAGAGAGATCAATATGTGGTGAGAACTAAGAAGAACAGGGTCTTGGTACCCAAACACACCATTATTCAAGTTGAGTGTCGGGTAGCTGCCACACCTTTTAAAGAGGGCACAAGTGTTCTGTTCCAACCAGATGCGAATTCCCAGTGGCCAGATGGTCTTGAGTTCAACGACACCTTGGTCAGAATAAGAAAAGGGTTTTCCCCTGTAATCAAAGTTGATGTCTCGAATCCAACGGGCCATGATATTGTCTTACCCGGGCGCACTGTAATTGGCACAGTACAAAGCGTTTTGACTATACTTCCTGCTGAAATTTTTGAACCAACCCCAGCACCAATTGCAGTGAACCATACCAGCACTCACACCCCATTCAAGACGGGTGAACAATGGGACCCACCTGTAGATGTAAGTCACTTGACAGAGAAGCAAAGACAAATAGTCAAACGAATGCTGAGAGAAGAGTGTCACTCCTTCTCCACCTCAGACAATGATATTGGCCGCATTGACAGATTACAAATGACTATCTCACTCAAAGACACTGAGCCAGTCAAGCGTTCATATATGTCGGTGCCCCGACCATTGTACCAAGAGATGAAGGGGTATCTCCATGACTTAATAGCACAAGGCTGGGTGAGAAAGTCAAACTCATCATACTCCTCGCCAGTCGTGTGTGTCAGAAAAAAAGATGGAACCCTTCGTTTGTGTGTAGACTACAGAGATTTAAATAGAAAGACACATCCCGATCGGCAGCCGATCCCCAGAGTCCAAGACATCATGGACAGCTTGGGCGGAAACTCTTGGTTTTCCCTCCTCGACCAGGGGAAGGCCTATCACCAGGGATTTGTGTCTGAAGAATGCCGAGCAATGACTGCTTTTGTTACCCCCTGGGGACTATATGAGTGGATACGTATCCCTTTTGGTCTCATGAACGCTCCTGCATCGTTTCAGCGTTGCATGGAAGAATGCCTGGAAGGACTCCGGGACAACATATGCATCCCTTACTTGGATGACACGCTGGTGTTCAGCAAGACTTTTGAAGGGCATGTAGAAAATGTGAGACGAGTGTTGTGTCGCCTCAGAGAGTATGGGATAAAACTAAAACCCAGCAAGTGCAATCTTTTCAAAGCTGAGGTTCGCTACTTGGGTCGAATCGTCTCGGCAGAGGGAAGTAGAATAGATCCTGCAGATTTTGAAGCTGTTCGATCACTGAAAGACGTTAAACCACACACTGTGGGTCAACTCAGAAAGATGCTTGGTCTTCTGACTTATTATAGACAATATATAAAAGACTTTTCCCGAAGAGCGAGTTGTCTGTATGACCTTCTGAAAATGGACCAAAGTGATGCCCGAAACAAAACAAAGACAAAGAAACCAAGCCATGTCGTTCCGTCAAACAAGCCGATCGTGTGGACTGATGAGCACCAGCAGGCGCTTGAACAATTGATTGAATGCCTGCTCCATCCACCAGTATTAGGGTTCCCAGATTTTACCCAGCCCTTCATCGTACATACTGATGCCTCACACCAAGGGTTAGGTGCAGTGTTATGTCAGAAACAGGATGGTAAACTTAGAGTCATTGCCTACGGCTCCCGCACATTGACAGCAGCTGAAAAGAATTATCACTTGCACTCTGGGAAACTGGAATTTTTGGCCCTAAAATGGGCGATCACTGACAAGTTTCGAGATTATCTGTACTATGCCACAGCATTCACTGTATATAGCGACAACAACCCACTCACATACATTCTTTCCACTGCAAAGCTAAATGCAACCACTTCTAGGTGGGTGGCAGAACTGGCCGATTTCCACTTCACAATAAAATATAGGCCAGGGAGGGAAAACAAAGATGCTGATGCTTTGTCAAGGATGCCACTGGATGTTGAGGCTTTGATGAAAGAATGTTCTGAGGAACTGCCACCCGATGCTATCGTTGCCGCGATCCAAGCAGTCAGGGCACAGGAAGTATTCCCTTTGATGCCGCCTTCATTTCAAATCTGTTGTTCAGTCACAGATGTAGAGGCGACAGCTGCTGCGTCAATCAACCCTGTGCCAAAAGAAGAGATAAGGAAAGCACAACAATTGGACCTGGTCATTCGTCCGGTGTTGAATTATAAGCGGTCAGGTGGTAAGCCATCGGCTGAGGAATTGAAGGCGCTCTGCCCAAAGACAAAATGCTTGCTCAGGCAGTGGGAGAAATTGATAATAGACAGTGACGGGGTTCTGTGCAGAACCACAACGACCCGTAATCAGATGGTCCTGCCAGAACAATATCGAGGAACAGTCATGCAAGAGTTGCATAACAATATGGGGCACCAGGGCGTCGACCGCACAGTATCCCTTGTGCGTGACCGTTTCTTCTGGCCGTATATGCAGTCTGATATTGAACATTATGTGACGAGAACCTGCCATTGTCTCAAACAAAAGAAACCATGCCAGGAACAGAGAGCGCCATTGACAAATATTGTGACAACACAACCCTTTGAGCTGGTCTGCATTGACTTTCTTCATCTTGATAGATGTAAAGGCGGATATGAATATATCCTCGTCATAGTTGACCACTTTACACGTTTTGTCCAAGCATATGCCACCACCACCAAGTCAGGAAAAGCTGCTGCAAACCTTATCTTCAATGACTTTGCTCTGAAGTTTGGGTTCCCCGTACGTATCCACCACGATCAGGGAAGAGAATTTGAAAACCAGTTGTTCACCCAGCTGAAGAAACTCAGTGGAATGGCTGGATCAAGGACAACACCGTATCACCCGATGGGTAATGGTCAAGTGGAACGAATGAACAGAACACTACTGCAGATGCTCAGAACACTGACTGAGACACAGAAATCGAATTGGAAGAAGTCTTTGAACAAACTTGTGCATGCTTACAACTGTACCCGTTGTGATGTGACAGGTTATTCACCATTTTATCTACTGTTCGGGAGATCGCCAAGGCTCCCAGTGGACATGCTCTTTGGACTGTGCAACAGGTCCGATACAGATGGACAGCAGGACTATGTGGAGAAATGGAGACGAGGGATGGAGGAGGCGTACACCATTGCCACCGAGAACGCACGGAAAGCGGCAGAAAAAGGTAAAAAGCACTATGACACTAAAGTAAGGAGTTCTGTGCTACAACCAGGAGAACGCGTCCTGATAAAAAACCTGACACCAAGAGGAGGACCTGGGAAGCTCCGTGACTTCTGGGAAGATACAGTTCACACAGTGGTGAAGCAAATGGGATCTGACCTACCAATTTATGAAGTTAGGCCAGAAAGAGGTAAAGATCGTTCCAGAATTCTGCACAGAAATCTACTAATGTCTTGTGACCATTTGCCCGTTGAGATAAGACCAGAAGAAGGGAAAATCGGCACGAGGACGCCGAGAAAGAAACAGCAGCCGGCATCTCATCAGGAGTCAGACGAAGAAAGCGATGACGAAGATGACTCCCACTATGAGCTACGCCAGCTAAATGAGAGAGGTGCCCAGGAGATGGAGCCGGAGCGCGGGCCACTGCCTGTGGACCAGACACACGAAGTGAGGGGCCCTGCTTCCGGACCAGTACAAGTGGAAGAGGACCATCAGCTGGAGGACCTGCCTGGTGAGGGAGCAAACCCTCCTCTTGAAGGTCCTAGTGATGAGCAGTTCTCAGAGACTTCCCCGCCAACCGCCGTGACGGAACCTGAGGCGCTGACTGATGAACGGCCGAGAAGGGAGAGACACCCACCACGGCGTACGACCTATGACCATCTTGGAATCCCCTCCTGTTATAGTACACAGTCACCGCAGGAGCGGCTAACTGTTTACCCTGCACCAGGAGTGGCCCCTTGGTTAGTACACCTGCATCCATATTACCTGCAGCCACCTTTTTTGTTTGGACTCCAACAAGCTTGAACATACAAGGACGACTGTCATGGACTGTCATGGACTGTTATGGACTGTTATGGACTGTGATTACTGTGCCATCCAGTAAAACGTGGACCGTACGAGTTGTGGATTATATTTGAACTGTGGCCGTGCCGCCTGGACTGTAATGAGCATCGGCTCACCAAAGTGGAAATGTTTGGGAGCATATTAATGTCGGGACGACATTTGTTTTTGTGGGGGAGAGTGTGACAGGGTGAAGTGATTGATGTTATACATGAGTGCAGGTGTTAAATTAAAAAGGGACTCATGCCGCTAGTGTGACAGGGTTAAGTAGTTGATGTTAGACATGAGTGCAGCAGGTGTTAAGTTGAAAGGGGACTCATGCCGCTAGCATGCGTTAAACAAGGGGCGATGACGTAATGACTAACCAATGGTCATAGACCTTGGTAGGGTATAATAACGGGCTATTCAGACAGTTATTCAAGTTGGTTTTTGGAAATACAACAAAGAGCCTGTCTGATTATTTCACCCGTCTTTTAAAGGTATGTTGCTTTGTTTTGTATAACGACTGAGTGTGAGATGTGCAAGAGGCAATAGTAGCATGTCAGAAAGAACGTAATGCTTAAGTGATGCTTGTTTACTTTTTTATGTGTGCGCGTAAATGTGCGAGGCTCGGGTATTGTTTACAGCAAGCTACCTTCGGCCGCTGATTATTTACTTTTTCATGTGTGCGAGTAAATGTGCGAGTCTCGGGTATTGTTTAAAGCGAGCTACCTTCGACCGTGGGTTGTTGACTTTTTTTTTATGTGTGTGCGCGAATGTGCGCGTCTCGGGCGCATTGTCTACAGCAGGCTACTTTCGGCCGCCGTTATAACAGTAGCATAATAGTATGCAGTAAATGACGGCCGGAACAAAAGGTAACAAGTTACAATACTCATAAGTTATAATCGTTTATGCAGCAAGTACATTGCTTTGGATTATAACGGGTTGTTAATATGTTACTATGGATATATTTGAGTGTTATTGTATATTATGTTTTGTGTGAATTGCTTAAATAACAAGTTGGTTTTTGGAAATACAACAAAGAGCCTGTCTGATTATTTCACCCGTCTTTTAAAGGCGAAATACTACCACCTTCTACCCGTGGAGGAAAATCACGGGTACAACACGAGCGCTCTACCATTTGAGCTAATTCCCCTTATGGTTTTCACTCCTGGACCAGTGAAAAAAAACTTATTTTTTTCTTAGTTTCGGGGGAAAAGTGTCAGTACCATTGATTCCCACCTTCCTCAGAACATAAATGGAGAATGTGGGCATTGATCCCACTGCCTCTCACATGCTAAGCGAGCGCTCTACCACTTGAGCTAATTCCCCTTATGGTACACTCTTGTGGACAAGTGGAAAAAAACTTATTTTTTCTTAGTTTCGGGGGAAAAGTGTCAGTACCATTGATTCCCTCCTTCCTCAGAACATAAATGGAGAATGTGGGCATTGATCCCACTGCCTCTCACATGCAAAGCGAGCGCTCTACCATTTGAGCTAATTCCCCTTACGGATTTCACTCCTGGACCAGTGAAAAAAAACTTAATTTTTTCTTTGTTTCAGGGGGGAAAGTGTCAGTACCATTGATTCCCACCTTCCTCAGAACATAAATGGAGAATGTGGGCATTGATCCCACTGCCTCTCACATGCAAAGCGAGCGCTCTACCATTTGAGCTAATTCCCCTTACGGTTTTCACTCCTGGACCAGTGAAAAAAACTTATTTTTTTCTTAGTTTCGGGGGAAAAGTGTCAGTACCATTGATTCCCACCTTCCTCAGAACATAAATGGAGAATGTGGGCATCGATCCCACTGCCTCTCACATGCTAAGCGAGCGCTCTACCACTTGAGCTAATTCCCCTTATGGTACACACATGTGGACCAGTGAAAAAAAACTTATTTTTTTCTTTGTTTCGGGGGGAAAGTGTCAGTACCATCGATTCCCACCTTCCTCAGAACATAAATGGAGAATGTGGGCATTGATCCCACTGCCTCTCACATGCAAAGCGAGCGCTCTACCATTTGAGCTAATTCCCCTTACAGATTTCACTCCTGGACCAGTGAAAAAAAACTTATTTTTTTCTTAGTTTCGGGGGAAAAGTGTCAGTACCATTGATTCCCACCTTCCTCAGAACATAAATGGAGAATGTGGGCATTGATCCCACTGCCTCTCACATGCAAAGCGAGCGCTCTACCATTTGAGCTAATTCCCCTTATGGTTTTCACTCCTGGACCAGTGAAAAAAAACGTATTTTTTTCTTAGTTTCGGGGGAAAAGTGTCAGTACCATTGATTCCCACCTTCCTCAGAACATAAATGGAGAATGTGGGCATTGATCCCACTGCCTCTCACATGCTCAGCGAGCGCTCTACCACTTGAGCTAATTCCCCTTATGGTATACACTCCTGGACCAGTGAAAAAAAACTTATTTTTTTCTTAGTTTCGGGGGAAAAGTGTCAGTACCATTGATTCCCACCTTCCTCAGAACATAAATGGAGAATGTGGGCATCGATCCCACTGCCTCTCACATGCTAAGCGAGCGCTCTACCACTTGAGCTAATTCCCCTTATGGTACACACGTGTGGACCAGTGAAAAAAAACTTATTTTTTTCTTTGTTTCGGGGGGAAAGTGTCAGTACCATTGATTCCCACCTTCCTCAGAACATAAATGGAGAATGTGGGCATTGATCCCACTGCCTCTCACATGCTAAGCGAGCGCTCTACCACTTGAGCTAATTCCCCTTATGGTACACTCTTGTGGACAAGTGGAAAAAAACTTATTTTTTCTTAGTTTCGGGGGAAAAGTGTCAGTACCATTGATTCCCACCTTCCTCAGAACATAAATGGAGAATGTGGGCATTGATCCCACTGCCTCTCACATGCAAAGCGAGCGCTCTACCATTTGAGCTAATTCCCCTTACGGATTTCACTCCTGGACCAGTGAAAAAAAATTTAATTTTTTCTTTGTTTCGGGGGGAAAGTGTCAGTACCATTGATTCCCACCTTCCTCAGAACATAAATGGAGAATGTGGGCATTGATCCCACTGCCTCTCACATGCAATGCGAGCGCTCTACCATTTGAGCTAATTCCCCTTGTGGTTTTCACTCCTGGACCAGTGAAAAAAAACTTATTTTTTTCTTAGTTTCGGGGGAAAAGTGTCAGTACCATTGATTCCCACCTTCCTCAGAACATAAATGGAGAATGTGGGCATTGATCCCACTGCCTCTCACATGCTAAGCGAGCGCTCTACCACTTGAGCTAATTCCCCTTATGGTACACTCTTGTGGACAAGTGGAAAAAAACTTATTTTTTCTTAGTTTCGGGGGAAAAGTGTCAGTACCATTGATTCCCACCTTCCTCAGAACATAAATGGAGAATGTGGGCATTGATCCCACTGCCTCTCACATGCAAAGCGAGCGCTCTACCATTTGAGCTAATTCCCCTTACAGATTTCACTCCTGGACCAGTGAAAAAAAACTTATTTTTTTCTTAGTTTCGGGGGAAAAGTGTCAGTACTATTGATTCCCACCTTCCTCAGAACATAAATGGAGAATGTGGGCATTGATCCCACTGCCTCTCACATGCTCAGCGAGCGCTCTACCACTTGAGCTAATTCCCCTTATGGTATACACTCCTGGACCAGTGAAAAAAAACTTATTTTTTTCTTAGTTTCGGGGGAAAAGTGTCAGTACCATTGATTCCCACCTTCCTCAGAACATAAATGGAGAATGTGGGCATTGATCCCACTGCCTCTCACATGCAAAGCGAGCGCTCTACCATTTGAGCTAATTCCCCTTACGGATTTCACTCCTGGACCAGTGAAAAAAAACTTAATTTTTTCTTTGTTTCAGGGGGGAAAGTGTCAGTACCATTGATTCCCACCTTCCTCAGAACATAAATGGAGAATGTGGGCATTGATCCCACTGCCTCTCACATGCAAAGCGAGCGCTCTACCATTTGAGCTAATTCCCCTTACGGTTTTCACTCCTGGACCAGTGAAAAAAACTTATTTTTTTCTTAGTTTCGGGGGAAAAGTGTCAGTACCATTGATTCCCACCTTCCTCAGAACATAAATGGAGAATGTGGGCATCGATCCCACTGCCTCTCACATGCTAAGCGAGCGCTCTACCACTTGAGCTAATTCCCCTTATGGTACACACATGTGGACCAGTGAAAAAAAACTTATTTTTTTCTTTGTTTCGGGGGGAAAGTGTCAGTACCATCGATTCCCACCTTCCTCAGAACATAAATGGAGAATGTGGGCATTGATCCCACTGCCTCTCACATGCAAAGCGAGCGCTCTACCATTTGAGCTAATTCCCCTTACAGATTTCACTCCTGGACCAGTGAAAAAAAACTTATTTTTTTCTTAGTTTCGGGGGAAAAGTGTCAGTACCATTGATTCCCACCTTCCTCAGAACATAAATGGAGAATGTGGGCATTGATCCCACTGCCTCTCACATGCAAAGCGAGCGCTCTACCATTTGAGCTAATTCCCCTTATGGTTTTCACTCCTGGACCAGTGAAAAAAAACGTATTTTTTTCTTAGTTTCGGGGGAAAAGTGTCAGTACCATTGATTCCCACCTTCCTCAGAACATAAATGGAGAATGTGGGCATTGATCCCACTGCCTCTCACATGCTCAGCGAGCGCTCTACCACTTGAGCTAATTCCCCTTATGGTATACACTCCTGGACCAGTGAAAAAAAACTTATTTTTTTCTTAGTTTCGGGGGAAAAGTGTCAGTACCATTGATTCCCACCTTCCTCAGAACATAAATGGAGAATGTGGGCATCGATCCCACTGCCTCTCACATGCTAAGCGAGCGCTCTACCACTTGAGCTAATTCCCCTTATGGTACACACGTGTGGACCAGTGAAAAAAAACTTATTTTTTTCTTTGTTTCGGGGGGAAAGTGTCAGTACCATTGATTCCCACCTTCCTCAGAACATAAATGGAGAATGTGGGCATTGATCCCACTGCCTCTCACATGCTAAGCGAGCGCTCTACCACTTGAGCTAATTCCCCTTATGGTACACTCTTGTGGACAAGTGGAAAAAAACTTATTTTTTCTTAGTTTCGGGGGAAAAGTGTCAGTACCATTGATTCCCACCTTCCTCAGAACATAAATGGAGAATGTGGGCATTGATCCCACTGCCTCTCACATGCAAAGCGAGCGCTCTACCATTTGAGCTAATTCCCCTTACGGATTTCACTCCTGGACCAGTGAAAAAAAATTTAATTTTTTCTTTGTTTCGGGGGGAAAGTGTCAGTACCATTGATTCCCACCTTCCTCAGAACATAAATGGAGAATGTGGGCATTGATCCCACTGCCTCTCACATGCAATGCGAGCGCTCTACCATTTGAGCTAATTCCCCTTGTGGTTTTCACTCCTGGACCAGTGAAAAAAAACTTATTTTTTTCTTAGTTTCGGGGGAAAAGTGTCAGTACCATTGATTCCCACCTTCCTCAGAACATAAATGGAGAATGTGGGCATTGATCCCACTGCCTCTCACATGCTAAGCGAGCGCTCTACCACTTGAGCTAATTCCCCTTATGGTACACTCTTGTGGACAAGTGGAAAAAAACTTATTTTTTCTTAGTTTCGGGGGAAAAGTGTCAGTACCATTGATTCCCACCTTCCTCAGAACATAAATGGAGAATGTGGGCATTGATCCCACTGCCTCTCACATGCAAAGCGAGCGCTCTACCATTTGAGCTAATTCCCCTTACAGATTTCACTCCTGGACCAGTGAAAAAAAACTTATTTTTTTCTTAGTTTCGGGGGAAAAGTGTCAGTACTATTGATTCCCACCTTCCTCAGAACATAAATGGAGAATGTGGGCATTGATCCCACTGCCTCTCACATGCTCAGCGAGCGCTCTACCACTTGAGCTAATTCCCCTTATGGTATACACTCCTGGACCAGTGAAAAAAAACTTATTTTTTTCTTAGTTTCGGGGGAAAAGTGTCAGTACCATTGATTCCCACCTTCCTCAGAACATAAATGGAGAATGTGGGCATCGATCCCACTGCCTCTCACATGCTAAGCGAGCGCTCTACCACTTGAGCTAATTCCCCTTATGGTACACACGTGTGGACCAGTGAAAAAAAACTTATTTTTTTCTTTGTTTCGGGGGGAAAGTGTCAGTACCATTGATTCCCACCTTCCTCAGAACATAAATGGAGAATGTGGGCATTGATCCCACTGCCTCTCACATGCTAAGCGAGCGCTCTACCACTTGAGCTAATTCCCCTTATGGTACACTCTTGTGGACAAGTGGAAAAAAACTTATTTTTTCTTAGTTTCGGGGGAAAAGTGTCAGTACCATTGATTCCCACCTTCCTCAGAACATAAATGGAGAATGTGGGCATTGATCCCACTGCCTCTCACATGCAAAGCGAGCGCTCTACCATTTGAGCTAATTCCCCTTACGGATTTCACTCCTGGACCAGTGAAAAAAAATTTAATTTTTTCTTTGTTTCGGGGGGAAAGTGTCAGTACCATTGATTCCCACCTTCCTCAGAACATAAATGGAGAATGTGGGCATTGATCCCACTGCCTCTCACATGCAATGCGAGCGCTCTACCATTTGAGCTAATTCCCCTTGTGGTTTTCACTCCTGGACCAGTGAAAAAAAACTTATTTTTTTCTTAGTTTCGGGGGAAAAGTGTCAGTACCATTGATTCCCACCTTCCTCAGAACATAAATGGAGAATGTGGGCATTGATCCCACTGCCTCTCACATGCTAAGCGAGCGCTCTACCATTAGAGCTAATTCCCCTTATGGTACACTCTTGTGGACAAGTGGAAAAAAACTTATTTTTTCTTAGTTTCGGGGGAAAAGTGTCAGTACCATTGATTCCCACCTTCCTCAGAACATAAATGGAGAATGTGGGCATTGATCCCACTGCCTCTCACATGCAAAGCGAGCGCTCTACCATTTGAGCTAATTCCCCTTACAGATTTCACTCCTGGACCAGTGAAAAAAAACTTATTTTTTTCTTAGTTTCGGGGGAAAAGTGTCAGTACCATTGATTCCCACCTTCCTCAGAACATAAATGGAGAATGTGGGCATTGATCCCACTGCCTCTCACATGCAAAGCGAGCGCTCTACCATTTGCGCTAATTCCCCTTATGGTTTTCACTCCTGGACCAGTGAAAAAAAACTTATTTTTTTCTTAGTTTCGGGGGAAAAGTGTCAGTACCATTGATTCCCACCTTCCTCAGAACATAAATGGAGAATGTGGGCATTGATCCCACTGCCTCTCACATGCAAAGCGAGCACTCTACCACTTGCGCTAATTCCCCTTATGGTTCTCTCTTGTGGACAAGTGGAAAAAAACTTATTTTTTCTTAGTTTCGGGGGAAAAGTGTCAGTACCATTGATTCCCACCTTCCTCAGAACATAAATGGAGAATGTGGGCATTGATCCCACTGCCTCTCACATGCAAAGCGAGCGCTCTACCACTTGAGCTAATTCCCCTTATGGTACACACTTGTGGACCAGTGAAAAAAAACTTATTTTTTTCTTAGTTTCGGGGGAAAAGTGTCAGTACCATTGATTCCCACCTTCCTCTGAACATAAATAAAAATGTGGGCACAGATCCCACCGCCTCTCACATGCAAAGCGAGCGCTCTACCATTAGAGCTAATACCCCTTATGGCTTTCACCCCTGGACCAGTGAAAAAAACTTATTTTTTTCTTAGTTTCGGGGGAAAAGTGACAGTACCATTGATTCCCACCTTCCTCAAAACATAAATGGAGAATGTGGGCATTGATCCCACTGCCTCTCACATGCAAAGCGAGCGCTCTACCATTTGAGCTAATTCCCCTTATGGTTTCCACTCCTGGACCAGTGAAAAAAAACTTATTTTTTTCTTAGTTTCGGGGGAAAAGTGTCAGTACCATTGAATCCCACCTTCCTCAGAACATAAATGGAGAATGTGGGCATTGATCCCACTGCCTCTCACATGCTAAGCGAGCGCTCTACCATTTGAGCTAATTCCCCTTATGGTTTTCACTCCTGGACCAGTGAAAAAAAACTTATTTTTTTCTTAGTTTCGGGGGAAAAGTGTCAGTACCATTGATTCCCACCTTCCTCAGAACATAAATGGAGAATGTGGGCATTGATCCCACTGCCTCTCACATGCTAAGCGAGCGCTCTACCACTTGAGCTAATTCCCCTTATGGTACACTCTTGTGGACAAGTGGAAAAAAACTTATTTTTTCTTAGTTTCGGGGGAAAAGTGTCAGTACCATTGATTCCCACCTTCCTCAGAACATAAATGGAGAATGTGGGCATTGATCCCACTGCCTCTCACATGCAAAGCGAGCGCTCTACCATTTGAGCTAATTCCCCTTACAGATTTCACTCCTGGACCAGTGAAAAAAAACTTATTTTTTTCTTAGTTTCGGGGGAAAAGTGTCAGTACCATTGATTCCCACCTTCCTCAGAACATAAATGGAGAATGTGGGCATTGATCCCACTGCCTCTCACATGCAAAGCGAGCGCTCTACCATTTGAGCTAATTCCCCTTATGGTTTTCACTCCTGGACCAGTGAAAAAAAACTTATTTTTTTCTTAGTTTCGGGGGAAAAGTGTCAGTACCATTGATTCCCACCTTCCTCAGAACATAAATGGAGAATGTGGGCATTGATCCCACTGCCTCTCACATGCAAAGCGAGCACTCTACCACTTGCGCTAATTCCCCTTATGGTTCTCTCTTGTGGACAAGTGGAAAAAAACTTATTTTTTCTTAGTTTCGGGGGAAAAGTGTCAGTACCATTGATTCCCACCTTCCTCAGAACATAAATGGAGAATGTGGGCATTGATCCCACTGCCTCTCACATGCAAAGCGAGCGCTCTACCACTTGAGCTAATTCCCCTTATGGTACACACTTGTGGACCAGTGAAAAAAAACTTATTTTTTTCTTAGTTTCGGTGGAAAAGTGTCAGTACCATTGATTCCCACCTTCCTCTGAACATAAATAAAAATGTGGGCACAGATCCCACTGCCTCTCACATGCAAAGCGAGCGCTCTACCATTAGAGCTAATACCCCTTATGGCTTTCACCCCTGGACCAGTGAAAAAAACTTATTTTTTTCTTAGTTTCGGGGGAAAAGTGACAGTACCATTGATTCCCACCTTCCTCAAAACATAAATGGAGAATGTGGGCATTGATCCCACTGCCTCTCACATGCAAAGCGAGCGCTCCACCATTTGAGCTAATTCCCCTTATGGTTTCCACTCCTGGACCAGTGAAAAAAAACTTATTTTTTTCTTAGTTTCGGGGGAAAAGTGTCAGTACCATTGAATCCCACCTTCCTCAGAACATAAATGGAGAATGTGGGCATTGATCCCACTGCCTCTCACATGCTAAGCGAGCGCTCTACCACTTGAGCTAATTCCCCTTATGGACACACTTGTGGACCAGTGAAAAAAAACTTATTTTTTTCTTAGTTTCGGGGGAAAAGTGTCAGTACCATTGATTCCCACCTTCCTCAGAACATAAATGGAGAATGTGGGCATTGATCCCACTGCCTCTCACATGCAAAGCGAGCGCTCTACCATTTGAGCTAATTCCCCTTATGGTTTTCACTCCTGGACCAGTGAAAAAAAACTTATTTTTTTCTTAGTTTCGGGGGAAAAGTGTCAGTACCATTGATTCCCACCTTCCTCAGAACATAAATGGAGAATGTGGGCATTGATCCCACTGCCTCTCACATGCAAAGCGAGCACTCTACCACTTGCGCTAATTCCCCTTATGGTTCTCTCTTGTGGACAAGTGGAAAAAAACTTATTTTTTCTTAGTTTCGGGGGAAAAGTGTCAGTACCATTGATTCCCACCTTCCTCAGAACATAAATGGAGAATGTGGGCATTGATCCCACTGCCTCTCACATGCAAAGCGAGCGCTCTACCACTTGAGCTAATTCCCCTTATGGTACACACTTGTGGACCAGTGAAAAAAAACTTATTTTTTTCTTAGTTTCGGTGGAAAAGTGTCAGTACCATTGATTCCCACCTTCCTCTGAACATAAATAAAAATGTGGGCACAGATCCCACTGCCTCTCACATGCAAAGCGAGCGCTCTACCATTAGAGCTAATACCCCTTATGGCTTTCACCCCTGGACCAGTGAAAAAAACTTATTTTTTTCTTAGTTTCGGGGGAAAAGTGACAGTACCATTGATTCCCACCTTCCTCAAAACATAAATGGAGAATGTGGGCATTGATCCCACTGCCTCTCACATGCAAAGCGAGCGCTCCACCATTTGAGCTAATTCCCCTTATGGTTTCCACTCCTGGACCAGTGAAAAAAAACTTATTTTTTTCTTAGTTTCGGGGGAAAAGTGTCAGTACCATTGAATCCCACCTTCCTCAGAACATAAATGGAGAATGTGGGCATTGATCCCACTGCCTCTCACATGCTAAGCGAGCGCTCTACCACTTGAGCTAATTCCCCTTATGGACACACTTGTGGACCAGTGAAAAAAAACTTATTTTTTTCTTAGTTTCGGGGGAAAAGTGTCAGTACCATTGATTCCCACCTTCCTCAGAACATAAATGGAGAATGTGGGCATTGATCCCACTGCCTCTCACATGCAAAGCGAGCGCTCTACCATTTGAGCTAATTCCCCTTACGGTTTTCACTCCTGGACCAGTGAAAAAAAACTTATTTTTTTCTTAGTTTCGGGGGGAAAGTGTCAGTACCATTGATTCCCACCTTCCTCAGAACATAAATGGAGAATGTGGCCATTGATCCCACTGCCTCTCACATGCAAAGCGAGCGCTCTACCATTTGAGCTAATTCCCCTTACAGATTTCACTCCTGGACCAGTGAAAAAAAACTTATTTTTTTCTTAGTTTCGGGGGAAAAGTGTCAGTACCATTGAATCCCACCTTCCTCAGAACATAAATGGAGAATGTGGGCATTGATCCCACTGCCTCTCACATGCTAAGCGAGCGCTCTACCACTTGAGCTAATTCCCCTTATGGACACACTTGTGGACCAGTGAAAAAAAACTTATTTTTTTCTTAGTTTCGGGGGAAAAGTGTCAGTACCATTGATTCCCACCTTCCTCAGAACATAAATGGAGAATGTGGGCATTGATCCCACTGCCTCTCACACGCAAAGCGAGCGCTCTACCATTTGAGCTAATTCCCCTTACGGTTTTCACTCCTGGACCAGTGAAAAAAAACTTATTTTTTTCTTAGTTTCGGGGGAAAGTGTCAGTACCATTGATTCCCACCTTCCTCAGAACATAAATGGAGAATGTGGGCATTGATCCCACTGCCTCTCACATGCTAAGCGAGCGCTCTACCACTTGAGCTAATTCGCCTTATGGTATACACTCCTGGACCAGTGAAAAAAAACTTATTTTTTTCTTAGTTTCGGGGGAAAAGTGTCAGTACCATTGATTCCCACCTTCCTCAGAACATAAATGGAGAATGTGGGCATCGATCCCACTGCCTCTCACATGCTAAGCAAGCGCTCTACCACTTGAGCTAATTCCCCTTACGGTACACACGTGTGGACCAGTGAAAAAAAACTTATTTTTTTCTTTGTTTCGGGGGGAAAGTGTCAGTACCATTGATTCCCACCTTCCTCAGAACATAAATGGAGAATGTGGGCATTGATCCCACTGCCTCTCACATGCTAAGCGAGCGCTCTACCACTTGAGCTAATTCCCCTTATGGTACACTCTTGTGGACAAGTGGAAAAAAACTTATTTTTTCTTAGTTTCGGGGGAAAAGTGTCAGTACCATTGATTCCCACCTTCCTCAGAACATAAATGGAGAATGTGGGCATTGATCCCACTGCCTCTCACATGCTAAGCGAGCGCTCTACCACTTGAGCTAATTCCCCTTATGGTACACTCTTGTGGACAAGTGGAAAAAAACTTATTTTTTCTTAGTTTCGGGGGAAAAGTGTCAGTACCATTGATTCCCACCTTCCTCAGAACATAAATGGAGAATGTGGGCATTGATCCCACTGCCTCTCACATGCAAAGCGAGCGCTCTACCATTTGAGCTAATTCCCCTTACGGATTTCACTCCTGGACCAGTGAAAAAAAATTTAATTTTTTCTTTGTTTCGGGGGGAAAGTGTCAGTACCATTGATTCCCACCTTCCTCAGAACATAAATGGAGAATGTGGGCATTGATCCCACTGCCTCTCACATGCAATGCGAGCGCTCTACCATTTGAGCTAATTCCCCTTATGGTTTTCACTCCTGGACCAGTGAAAAAAAACTTATTTTTTTCTTAGTTTCGGGGGAAAAGTGTCAGTACCATTGATTCCCACCTTCCTCAGAACATAAATGGAGAATGTGGGCATTGATCCCACTGCCTCTCACATGCTAAGCGAGCGCTCTACCACTTGAGCTAATTCCCCTTATGGTACACTCTTGTGGACAAGTGGAAAAAAACTTATTTTTTCTTAGTTTCGGGGGAAAAGTGTCAGTACCATTGATTCCCACCTTCCTCAGAACATAAATGGAGAATGTGGGCATTGATCCCACTGCCTCTCACATGCAAAGCGAGCGCTCTACCATTTGAGCTAATTCCCCTTACAGATTTCACTCCTGGACCAGTGAAAAAAAACTTATTTTTTTCTTAGTTTCGGGGGAAAAGTGTCAGTACCATTGATTCCCACCTTCCTCAGAACATAAATGGAGAATGTGGGCATTGATCCCACTGCCTCTCACATGCAAAGCGAGCGCTCTACCATTTGAGCTAATTCCCCTTATGGTTTTCACTCCTGGACCAGTGAAAAAAAACTTATTTTTTTCTTAGTTTCGGGGGAAAAGTGTCAGTACCATTGATTCCCTCCTTCCTCAGAACATAAATGGAGAATGTGGGCATTGATCCCACTGCCTCTCACATGCAAAGCGAGCACTCTACCACTTGCGCTAATTCCCCTTATGGTTCTCTCTTGTGGACAAGTGGAAAAAAACTTATTTTTTCTTAGTTTCGGGGGAAAAGTGTCAGTACCATTGATTCCCACCTTCCTCAGAACATAAATGGAGAATGTGGGCATTGATCTCACTGCCTCTCACATGCAAAGCGAGCGCTCTACCACTTGAGCTAATTCCCCTTATGGTACACACTTGTGGACCAGTGAAAAAAAACTTATTTTTTTCTTAGTTTCGGGGGAAAAGTGTCAGTACCATTGATTCCCACCTTCCTCTGAACATAAATAAAAATGTGGGCACAGATCCTACTGCCTCTCACATGCAAAGCGAGCGCTCTACCATTAGAGCTAATACCCCTTATGGCTTTCACCCCTGGACCAGTGAAAAAAACTTATTTTTTTCTTAGTTTCGGGGGAAAAGTGACAGTACCATTGATTCCCACCTTCCTCAAAACATAAATGGAGAATGTGGGCATTGATCCCACTGCCTCTCACATGCAAAGCGAGCGCTCTACCATTTGAGCTAATTCCCCTTACAGATTTCACTCCTGGACCAGTGAAAAAAAACTTATTTTTTTCTTAGTTTCGGGGGAAAAGTGTCAGTACCATTGATTCCCACCTTCCTCAGAACATAAATGGAGAATGTGGGCATTGATCCCACTGCCTCTCACATGCAAAGCGAGCGCTCTACCATTTGAGCTAATTCCCCTTATGGTTTTCACTCCTGGACCAGTGAAAAAAAACTTATTTTTTTCTTAGTTTCGGGGGAAAAGTGTCAGTACCATTGATTCCCACCTTCCTCAGAACATAAATGGAGAATGTGGGCATTGATCCCACTGCCTCTCACATGCAAAGCGAGCACTCTACCACTTGCGCTAATTCCCCTTATGGTTCTCTCTTGTGGACAAGTGGAAAAAAACTTATTTTTTCTTAGTTTCGGGGGAAAAGTGTCAGTACCATTGATTCCCACCTTCCTCAGAACATAAATGGAGAATGTGGGCATTGATCCCACTGCCTCTCACATGCAAAGCGAGCGCTCTACCACTTGAGCTAATTCCCCTTATGGTACACACTTGTGGACCAGTGAAAAAAAACTTATTTTTTTCTTAGTTTCGGGGGAAAAGTGTCAGTACCATTGATTCCCACCTTCCTCTGAACATAAATAAAAATGTGGGCACAGATCCCACTGCCTCTCACATGCAAAGCGAGCGCTCTACCATTAGAGCTAATACCCCTTATGGCTTTCACCCCTGGACCAGTGAAAAAAACTTATTTTTTTCTTAGTTTCGGGGGAAAAGTGACAGTACCATTGATTCCCACCTTCCTCAAAACATAAATGGAGAATGTGGGCATTGATCCCACTGCCTCTCACATGCAAAGCGAGCGCTCTACCATTTGAGCTAATTCCCCTTATGGTTTCCACTCCTGGACCAGTGAAAAAAAACTTATTTTTTTCTTAGTTTCGGGGGAAAAGTGTCAGTACCATTGAATCCCACCTTCCTCAGAACATAAATGGAGAATGTGGGCATTGATCCCACTGCCTCTCACATGCTAAGCGAGCGCTCTACCACTTGAGCTAATTCCCCTTATGGACACACTGGTGGACCAGTGAAAAAAAACTTATTTTTTTCTTAGTTTCGGGGGAAAAGTGTCAGTACCATTGATTCCCACCTTCCTCAGAACATAAATGGAGAATGTGGGCATTGATCCCACTGCCTCTCACATGCAAAGCGAGCGCTCTACCATTTGAGCTAATTCCCCTTACGGTTTTCACTCCTGGACCAGTGAAAAAAAACTTATTTTTTTCTTAGTTTCGGGGGAAAAGTGTCAGTACCATTGATTCCCACCTTCTTCAGAACATAAATGGAGAATGTGGGCATTGATCCCACTGCCTCTCACATGCTAAGCGAGCGCTCTACCACTTGAGCTAATTCCCCTTATGGTATACACTCCTGGACCAGTGAAAAAAAACTTATTTTTTTCTTAGTTTCGGGGGAAAAGTGTCAGTACCATTGATTCCCACCTTCCTCAGAACATAAATGGAGAATGTGGGCATCGATCCCACTGCCTCTCACATGCTAAGCGAGCGCTCTACCACTTGAGCTAATTCCCCTTACGGTACACACGTGTGGACCAGTGAAAAAAAACTTATTTTTTTCTTTGTTTCGGGGGGAAAGTGTCAGTACCATTGATTCCCACCTTCCTCAGAACATAAATGGAGAATGTGGGCATTGATCCCACTGCCTCTCACATGCTAAGCGAGCGCTCTACCACTTGAGCTAATTCCCCTTATGGTACACTCTTGTGGACAAGTGGAAAAAAACTTATTTTTTCTTAGTTTCGGGGGAAAAGTGTCAGTACCATTGATTCCCACCTTCCTCAGAACATAAATGGAGAATGTGGGCATTGATCCCACTGCCTCTCACATGCAAAGCGAGCGCTCTACCATTTGAGCTAATTCCCCTTACGGATTTCACTCCTGGACCAGTGAAAAAAAATTTAATTTTTTCTTTGTTTCGGGGGGAAAGTGTCAGTACCATTGATTCCCACCTTCCTCAGAACATAAATGGAGAATGTGGGCATTGATCCCACTGCCTCTCACATGCAATGCGAGCGCTCTACCATTTGAGCTAATTCCCCTTACGGTTTCCACTCCTGGACCAGTGAAAAAAAACTTATTTTTTTCTTAGTTTCGGGGGAAAAGTGTCAGTACCATTGATTCCCACCTTCCTCAGAACATAAATGGAGAATGTGGGCATTGATCCCACTGCCTCTCACATGCTAAGCGAGCGCTCTACCACTTGAGCTAATTCCCCTTATGGTACACTCTTGTGGACAAGTGGAAAAAAACTTATTTTTTCTTAGTTTCGGGGGAAAAGTGTCAGTACCATTGATTCCCACCTTCCTCAGAACATAAATGGAGAATGTGGGCATTGATCCCACTGCCTCTCACATGCAAAGCGAGCGCTCTACCATTTGAGCTAATTCCCCTTGCGGATTTCACTCCTGGACCAGTGAAAAAAAAACTTAATTTTTTCTTTGTTTCAGGGGGGAAAGTGTCAGTACCATTGATTCCCACCTTCCTCAGAACATAAATGGAGAATGTGGGCATTGATCCCACTGCCTCTCACATGCAAAGCGAGCGCTCTACCATTTGAGCTAATTCCCCTTTCAGTTTTCACTCCTGGACCAGTGAAAAAAAACTTATTTTTTTCTTAGTTTCGGGGGAAAAGTGTCAGTACCATTGATTCCCACCTTCCTCAGAACATAAATGGAGAATGTGGGCATTGATCCCACTGCCTCTCACATGCTAAGCGAGCGCTCTACCACTTGAGCTAATTCCCCTTATGGTATACACTCCTGGACCAGTGAAAAAATACTTATTTTTTTCTTAGTTTCGGGGGAAAAGTGTCAGTACCATTGATTCCGACCTTCCTCAGAACATAAATGGAGAATGTGGGCATCGATCCCACTGCCTCTCACATGCTAAGCGAGCGCTCTACCACTTGAGCTAATTCCCCTTATGGTACATACGTGTGGACCAGTGAAAAAAAACTTATTTTTTTTCTTAGTTTCGGGGGGAAAGTGTCAGTACCATTGATTCCCACCTTCCTCAGAACATAAATGGAGAATGTGGGCATTGATCCCACTGCCTCTCACATGCAAAGCGAGCGCTCTACCATTTGAGCTAATTCCCCTTACAGATTTCACTCCTGGACCAGTGAAAAAAAACTTATTCTTTTCTTAGTTTCGGGGGAAAAGTGTCAGTACCATTGATTCCCACCTTCCTCAGAACATAAATGGAGAATGTGGGCATTGATCCCACTGCCTCTCACATGCAAAGCGAGCGCTCTACCATTTGAGCTAATTCCCCTTATGGTTTCACTCCTGGACCAGTGAAAAAAAACTTAGTTTTTTCTTAGTTTCGGGGGAAAAGTGTCAGTACCATTGATTCCCACCTTCCTCAGAACATAAATGGAGAATGTGGGCATTGATCCCACTGCCTCTCACATGCAAAGCGAGCACTCTACCACTTGCGCTAATTCCCCTTATGGTACACTCTTGTGGACAAGTGGAAAAAAACTTATTTTTTCTTAGTTTCGGGGGAAAAGTGTCAGTACCATTGATTCCCACCTTCCTCAGAACATAAATGGAGAATGTGGGCATTGATCCCACTGCCTCTCACATGCAAAGCGAGCGCTCTACCACTTGAGCTAATTCCCCTTATGGTACACACTTGTGGACCAGTGAAAAAAAAACTTATTTTTTTCTTAGTTTCGGGGGAAAAGTGTCAGTACCATTGATTCCCACCTTCCTCTGAACATAAATAAAAATGTGGGCACAGATCCTACTGCCTCTCACATGCAAAGCGAGCGCTCTACCATTAGAGCTAATACCCCTTATGGCTTTCACCCCTGGACCAGTGAAAAAAACTTATTTTTTTCTTAGTTTCGGGGGAAAAGTGACAGTACCATTGATTCCCACCTTCCTCAAAACATAAATGGAGAATGTGGGCATTGATCCCACTGCCTCTCACATGCAAAGCGAGCGCTCTACCATTTGAGCTAATTCCCCTTACAGATTTCACTCCTGGACCAGTGAAAAAAAACTTATTTTTTTCTTAGTTTCGGGGGAAAAGTGTCAGTACCATTGATTCCCACCTTCCTCAGAACATAAATGGAGAATGTGGGCATTGATCCCACTGCCTCTCACATGCAAAGCGAGCGCTCTACCATTTGAGCTAATTCCCCTTATGGTTTTCACTCCTGGACCAGTGAAAAAAAACTTATTTTTTTCTTAGTTTCGGGGGAAAAGTGTCAGTACCATTGATTCCCACCTTCCTCAGAACATAAATGGAGAACGTGGGCATTGATCCCACTGCCTCTCACATGCAAAGCGAGCACTCTACCACTTGCGCTAATTCCCCTTATGGTTCTCTCTTGTGGACAAGTGGAAAAAAACTTATTTTTTCTTAGTTTCGGGGGAAAAGTGTCAGTACCATTGATTCCCACCTTCCTCAGAACATAAATGGAGAATGTGGGCATTGATCCCACTGCCTCTCACATGCAAAGCGAGCGCTCTACCACTTGAGCTAATTCCCCTTATGGTACACACTTGTGGACCAGTGAAAAAAAACTTATTTTTTTCTTAGTTTCGGGGGAAAAGTGTCAGTACCATTGATTCCCACCTTCCTCTGAACATAAATAAAAATGTGGGCACAGATCCCACTGCCTCTCACATGCAAAGCGAGCGCTCTACCATTAGAGCTAATACCCCTTATGGCTTTCACCCCTGGACCAGTGAAAAAAACTTATTTTTTTCTTAGTTTCGGGGGAAAAGTGACAGTACCATTGATTCCCACCTTCCTCAAAACATAAATGGAGAATGTGGGCATTGATCCCACTGCCTCTCACATGCAAAGCGAGCGCTCTACCATTTGAGCTAATTCCCCTTATGGTTTCCACTCCTGGACCAGTGAAAAAAAACTTATTTTTTTCTTAGTTTCGGGGGAAAAGTGTCAGTACCATTGAATCCCACCTTCCTCAGAACATAAATGGAGAATGTGGGCATTGATCCCACTGCCTCTCACATGCTAAGCGAGCGCTCTACCACTTGAGCTAATTCCCCTTATGGACACACTTGTGGACCAGTGAAAAAAAACTTATTTTTTTCTTAGTTTCGGGGGAAAAGTGTCAGTACCATTGATTCCCACCTTCCTCAGAACATAAATGGAGAATGTGGGCATTGATCCCACTGCCTCTCACATGCAAAGCGAGCGCTCTACCATTTGAGCTAATTCCCCTTACGGTTTTCACTCCTGGACCAGTGAAAAAAAACTTATTTTTTTCTTAGTTTCGGGGGAAAAGTGTCAGTACCATTGATTCCCACCTTCTTCAGAACATAAATGGAGAATGTGGGCATTGATCCCACTGCCTCTCACATGCTAAGCGAGCGCTCTACCACTTGAGCTAATTCCCCTTATGGTATACACTCCTGGACCAGTGAAAAAAAACTTATTTTTTTCTTAGTTTCGGGGGAAAAGTGTCAGTACCATTGATTCCCACCTTCCTCAGAACATAAATGGAGAATGTGGGCATTGATCCCACTGCCTCTCACATGCTAAGCGAGCGCTCTACCACTTGAGCTAATTCCCCTTACGGTACACACGTGTGGACCAGTGAAAAAAAACTTATTTTTTTCTTTGTTTCGGGGGGAAAGTGTCAGTACCATTGATTCCCACCTTCCTCAGAACATAAATGGAGAATGTGGGCATTGATCCCACTGCCTCTCACATGCTAAGCGAGCGCTCTACCACTTGAGCTAATTCCCCTTATGGTACACTCTTGTGGACAAGTGGAAAAAAACTTATTTTTTCTTAGTTTCGGGGGAAAAGTGTCAGTACCATTGATTCCCACCTTCCTCAGAACATAAATGGAGAATGTGGGCATTGATCCCACTGCCTCTCACATGCAAAGCGAGCGCTCTACCATTTGAGCTAATTCCCCTTACGGATTTCACTCCTGGACCAGTGAAAAAAAATTTAATTTTTTCTTTGTTTCGGGGGGAAAGTGTCAGTACCATTGATTCCCACCTTCCTCAGAACATAAATGGAGAATGTGGGCATTGATCCCACTGCCTCTCACATGCAATGCGAGCGCTCTACCATTTGAGCTAATTCCCCTTACGGTTTCCACTCCTGGACCAGTGAAAAAAAACTTATTTTTTTCTTAGTTTCGGGGGAAAAGTGTCAGTACCATTGATTCCCACCTTCCTCAGAACATAAATGGAGAATGTGGGCATTGATCCCACTGCCTCTCACATGCTAAGCGAGCGCTCTACCACTTGAGCTAATTCCCCTTATGGTACACTCTTGTGGACAAGTGGAAAAAAACTTATTTTTTCTTAGTTTCGGGGGAAAAGTGTCAGTACCATTGATTCCCACCTTCCTCAGAACATAAATGGAGAATGTGGGCATTGATCCCACTGCCTCTCACATGCAAAGCGAGCGCTCTACCATTTGAGCTAATTCCCCTTGCGGATTTCACTCCTGGACCAGTGAAAAAAAAACTTAATTTTTTCTTTGTTTCAGGGGGGAAAGTGTCAGTACCATTGATTCCCACCTTCCTCAGAACATAAATGGAGAATGTGGGCATTGATCCCACTGCCTCTCACATGCAAAGCGAGCGCTCTACCAATTGAGCTAATTCCCCTTTCGGTTTTCACTCCTGGACCAGTGAAAAAAAACTTATTTTTTTCTTAGTTTCGGGGGAAAAGTGTCAGTACCATTGATTCCCACCTTCCTCAGAACATAAATGGAGAATGTGGGCATTGATCCCACTGCCTCTCACATGCTAAGCGAGCGCTCTACCACTTGAGCTAATTCCCCTTATGGTATACACTCCTGGACCAGTGAAAAAATACTTATTTTTTTCTTAGTTTCGGGGGAAAAGTGTCAGTACCATTGATTCCCACCTTCCTCAGAACATAAATGGAGAATGTGGGCATCGATCCCACTGCCTCTCACATGCTAAGCGAGCGCTCTACCACTTGAGCTAATTCCCCTTATGGTACATATGTGTGGACCAGTGAAAAAAAACTTATTTTTTTCTTAGTTTCGGGGGGAAAGTGTCAGTACCATTGATTCCCACCTTCCTCAGAACATAAATGGAGAATGTGGGCATTGATCCCACTGCCTCTCACATGCAAAGCGAGCGCTCTACCATTTGAGCTAATTCCCCTTACAGATTTCACTCCTGGACCAGTGAAAAAAAACTTATTCTTTTCTTAGTTTCGGGGGAAAAGTGTCAGTACCATTGATTCCCACCTTCCTCAGAACATAAATGGAGAATGTGGGCATTGATCCCACTGCCTCTCACATGCAAAGCGAGCGCTCTACCACTTGAGCTAATTCCCCTTATGGTACACACTTGTGGACCAGTGAAAAAAAAACTTATTTTTTTCTTAGTTTCGGGGGAAAAGTGTCAGTACCATTGATTCCCACCTTCCTCTGAACATAAATAAAAATGTGGGCACAGATCCCACTGCCTCTCACATGCAAAGCGAGCGCTCTACCATTAGAGCTAATACCCCTTATGGCTTTCACCCCTGGACCAGTGAAAAAAACTTATTTTTTTCTTAGTTTCGGGGGAAAAGTGACAGTACCATTGATTCCCACCTTCCTCAAAACATAAATGGAGAATGTGGGCATTGATCCCACTGCCTCTCACATGCAAAGCGAGCGCTCTACCATTTGAGCTAATTCCCCTTATGGTTTCCATTCCTGGACCAGTGAAGAAAAACTTATTTTTTTCTTAGTTTCGGGGGAAAAGTGTCAGTACCATTGAATCCCACCTTCCTCAGAACATAAATGGAGAATGTGGGCATTGATCCCACTGCCTCTCACATGCTAAGCGAGCGCTCTACCACTTGAGCTAATTCCCCTTATGGACACACTTGTGGACCAGTGAAAAAAAACTTATTTTTTTCTTAGTTTCGGGGGAAAAGTGTCAGTACAATTGATTCCCACCTTCCTCAGAACATAAATGGAAAATGTGGGCATTGATCCCACTGCCTCTCACATGCAAAGCGAGCACTCTACCATTTGAGTAATTCCCCTTATGGTTTTCACTCCTGGACCAGTGAAAAAAACTAATTTTTTTTCTTAGCTTCGGGGGAAAAGTGACAGTACCATTGATTCCCACCTTCCTCAAAACATAAATGGAGTATGCGGGCATTGATCCCACTGCCTCTCACATGCAAAGCGAGCGCTCTACCATTTGAGCTAATTCCCCTTATGGTTTTCACTCCTGGACCAGTGAAAATAAAATTATTTTTTTCTTAGTTTCGGGGGAAAAGTGTCAGTACCATTGATTCCCACCTTCCTCAGAACATAAATGGAGAATGTGGGCATTGATCCCACTGCCTCTCACATGCTAAGCGAGCGCTCTACCACTTGAGCTAATCCCCCTTAGCTTTGGTCTTCCTGGACCAGTGGAAAAATATATTTTTATCATGGTTTCGGCGCAGAACGCCAGTCCCATTGATTCCCACCTTCCTCAGAACATAAATGGAGAATGTGGGCATCGATCCCACTGCCTCTCGCATGCATAGCGAGCGCTCTACCATTTGAGCTAATTCCCCTTATGGTATATACACCTGGACCAGTAAAAAAAACAATTGTTTGGGCATTGATCCCACTGCCTCTCACATGCAAAGCAAGCGCTCTACCATTTGAGCTAATTCCCCTTATGGTACACACGTGTGGACCAGTGAAAAAAAACTTATTTTTTTCTTTGTTTCGGGGGGAAAGTGTCAGTACCATTGATTCCCACCTTCCTCAGAATATAAATGGAGAATGTGGGCATCGATCCCACTGCCTCTCACAAGCAAAGTGAGCACTCTTCCATTTGACCCTGAATAGTATAAGTGGTGTTAAACCAGACTGCTATGACCAAATAAAGAACAGTCGTTTTCAGTTGGAGAATGTGCGCATCGATCCCACTGCCTCTCACATTCAAAGCGATCGGAAAAAATATATTTTATTTCATGAATTCGGGGGAGAAGTGTCCGTGCTTTGCGTATTTCTAATGCACTGAGAGAATTTTTAATGCAAGAGTTGTTAATTTCAGTGCTTTGATGTACAACTTGCTTAGACAGACTCAAAATGTTGCACATTACAGACCTTCTGTGTAGAGCTGCAGCTGGCAGAAAGCAGACCCTCGACGCACATGACTTCTTGCCCGGGCAGCCGCATTGGCAGAAACGGCAGGAGTCAGCAGCTCAATAGCCTACAGAGAATGATTTACTTTAGTAAATCCGCCTCTTCCTCCTCATTGGTTCAGTCATTAGATGGCCGTGAACCAGTTAACCAGTTGAGATTTGCAACGTGGTACTGAATGATTATTGAATGAACTAATCAGGCAGGACTGTCCCACTTGCAAAGCTATGTCCTTACTAAAGTCCAAGAAAATTCATTCAAGGGTGACTCCAGAAATGTAGGACATTTAACTTTTAAAATTCATGGAAAATAAGAGATCACATTGTTGATCTTCAACTACACATCCCTCAACAATATGTAATAAAGTATCAAAGGCTTGATTAACTCAATTACATGATTTTAGGGAGTATTCCAGACTTTGTATTTTAAAAGCACAATTTTCTCGGAAAGCTTGTTTTGTTTATTTTTTATGAAGATTTGTTTAGATCTGAAGTAGACCGAGGTGATATGAGAATAGTTGTGAGCACAATAAAAAAATCTATCAGTTAACAACTATCACATCTTTTGTCTTTCAAATTTGAATCTTCAAACTTCTGTGAATAAGAAAATAAATTACTTTCCTTGTTATTCACTTTTGAAACAAACTATGTTACCTGACTTAAACTCAGTTACTTGCGATCATTAAAATATCAGCGTTGATACTTACGTAATGTATCACTAATGCTATTCTTTCATCCAGAGACTTGGTGATTAGGGATGGTATAACAAAACTAGACCGCTACGGACATACTTCCTGGTTGTACTGCTCATTGACTTCCCTTTTGAATTCTTCCATGTGCAGATAACAAACTTTCGGAATGCGCAATCCAGCAGACGATCCTCTCGATTCATACAGTATCTCTGACATACCCCGTGCAATGGTTTCTTTTAAGAATTTTCCGTAAAAGTAACACAATTTGACTCCCTATTAAAACCATGAATATGGAAGTGAAAATTGTAAATGAGGGGGCCTCTTATACAAGAGAATTCATTAAAAAATGTGGCAAAGCGATTCATAATTCATGTAATCTTGATCAGCGGGTACCTGCAGCACATTTATATTCTGACCTGAGAGGAGTCCTCAATGGCTTTGTGAAAATTTCGTAACTTCAGATGACACGCAGCTCTGTTCGAAAACAAAGCTGGGATCTTTCTGTTGATTCGTATCGCTAGATTGTAGGCATTCAAAGCACTCATGTAGTTTCCCGCAGCAAAACATTTGCTAGAAGGAACAAAAGTGTGTTTGTTTACTACAAATCTGGGACTAGGAAGTAATAATGAAAAGCACAAACTTTACTCACTTTCCTTTCTCCTTCAGCCAGTCAGGATTGCGCTCCTCCTCGCTTAGGTCATTAAGCTCTTCAATATCTGCATTGACTATTCGCCTGGCTTCTGCTTGTTTTTTAAGCCACTATGATTAGCAGAGAGCAAAAGTTTGTTTCCATGAATTTCTGGAATTTGACATTCTGGACTAACATGTTACCTCTTCTTCCTCCTCAATTCTTGACTCTCTGAGTGCTGTGGGAAAAACACGGGGTGTGAACGACACTTCAATACTTCCTGGGACTCTGGGAGCAGGAATAATCACTTGCTTTTTCTTTTTCTCTGCTTCACTGACAGTTCTTTTATCTAAATGAAATCATAAAAAGCTTAAATATTTGCTTTGTGCAGTGCTCAAAATTAATGGGCAATGTTTAGAATTATATTATAGCATAGTCAACATGGCACTTGAAAATTACTCACCAAACCTGACCTTTCTTCCACATGGTTCACCATTCTCAGATTTCATTTTTACAGCTGTTGCTTGACTGAAATGATTGGTCTGTGTTTGAAGTCTGACCAACGCTTTTTCCTCATTTTTCTGGTGTTCCTTTAGCTGCCATGCTTCTAGTTCAGCCGTGGTTCTGTTTCGTTCATCATCCTTCATCTTCTGGATTCTTTCTCGTTCTTCACTTTCAAGCTAAAACAAAACATAACAGGATTGTGAAAAGGTTTAGAGCTGTTTATTTTACTGAACTTATGGCTATATTATTAATGTGAATTAAATAAGGTAGGCTGATGGACGAGTGGTTAGTGTGTCAGCTTCACAGTTCTAAAATCGAGAGTTCAATCACAGGTGGGTCCTCAGGGTGTGGAGTTTCCCTGTCCTTTCCAGGCTCGCTGCTCCACTTTATTGAGAGGAGCCAAATGAGTTGTCTCATTTGATCCCTCCTGGACGCCTATCTGGTGAGGTCTTTTGAGCACATGCCACGGCTAGGAGGACACGAGGCCCACTCAAGACACACTGGGGAGACTATGTGTCCCGTCTGGCCCGGGAATGCCTTGGGAGTTAAAAGAAGTGACTGGTGGGAGTGAATGCTGGGCCTTGCTGCTAAAGCTACTATCCTCGCGAGCCAACCTCTCGGACAAATGGAGGAAGATGAGAGATGAGTTGAGGGTGTCCGCCGCGTGGTGTGTGTTGTTGGCTGGGATGGGCTCCAGCACAACCCCTGAGCATTGTGCCGATAAGCGGTATGGAAAATGAAA
This sequence comes from Stigmatopora nigra, assembly GCF_051989575.1. NCBI lineage: Eukaryota > Metazoa > Chordata > Actinopteri > Syngnathiformes > Syngnathidae > Stigmatopora > Stigmatopora nigra. Next base: position 18,538,718 of record NC_135509.1, on the reverse strand, counting down.
AAAAATCTGTGTTTCTGGCCCAAAGTGAGCTGGGATAGGCTCCAGCACCCGCTGTGGCCCTAGTGAGGATAAAGCGGTTCAGAAAATGAATGAATGAAAAATCAGTCTTTCTTACATTCATCATTGTCTTCAGAGCGTACTTCTTTTCTTTATGCTTTTTCTCATTTCTGTTTTTGGCCTCAGCAGAAAGCCTTTCCTGTAATTTAGACAGAGCTCTTGCTCGGATTTCTGTTTTTGTTTCTTTATCATCTGAAAAACAGTGCAGAATATATGTATGTAAAAAAATAGATGAATTTTTAGTCATAATTTGCAAAAACATTTGAATTGCCATTCCTAAACTTTTAAAATGCTGAAATAGGTAAACAAATAATTATTCATGTACTAATTTGAAAAGTTATATAAAAGTTATATTTTCTATGGCTTCAATTCTGATTTTAAAGTCAGAAGTCTAAGAATGAAGTCGGAATTCTGACTTTAAAGCCAGAATTTAAAAAGTCAATTCTTCCATATTATTCTGTATAGATATACAAAATAGATCTTAAAGTACCTAAATTAAAAAAATGTAATTTTTCAATCTTAATACAGTAATCCCTCAAATATTGTGGTTAAAACATGCATGGTAGGCGATTGGACACTCTAAATTGGCCCTGGGTATGGGTGTGAGTGTGCATGGTTGTCCATCTCCTTGTGCCCTGCGATCGTTTGACCACCAATTTCAGGGTGTCCCCCGCCTCTGGCCCGGCCGGATGCAGCTGGGATAGGCTCCAGCACCCCCCACAATCCTAATGAGGATTAAGCGGTTCAAAAAATTAGATGAGATTAACTAATCAACAACCAATCAATATATGTTATTAACCATTTTTTACATACTCCATGGATTTTAACAATGTAACCAAACGTTGTCACTTTTGACTTATTAACCGCTGTTGCAATAGAGAACACGTGCAAATCGAAAGTTTCCAGATTTGATGATTGCCTGTGTTCTCCCCATAATTTAGTCACTACAATTCATAAAAATCAAGGTCAAAAACTAGGACAATCAATTAGACGAAATCAATGTCTTACATGTGCTTATTGACAAATGCTCCCACAGTTTGTTGGTCCTTTTTGACAAACTGAAGACTGCAACTCCATTTCCAATTTTTGATGAGCTTAGTTCATCATCAACAAGCTCAGACAGGAAAACCTCTAAAAGAAATGGTGGGAAATGAACCTATTGGAAAGAAAGACATTGTTGGCGATAAACTAGAAATCAAGTTAAAACAAACTATGGGCATCAAAAGGTTATACATTTTCTGGAAAATGATTTACCCAGTTCATGTGCAATACAGAAAAGAGTGGATTTGGATTGTGACCAATCTGGTCATAATTTCAGATATATATCTCCGGCTAACCCTAGAGGCTGAACATTTCAACAAAAAGTACCTATCTTGACTACACTAAAGGCAAATTAATTGAATTTAGTGCTCTCTTTATAATGAGTCGTCTTTCAGGGTTATGTACTACACCCATTACTCCTGCGAGTAAAAAGGAGGTGTTGTTGGGAAAGTTGCAGTCTACGTTGTAGACTCCCATAGTGCGAGGGTCAAAAACATTGAGCCATGTGAGATGATGCATATATTAATGAATGATATACTATATTCATTAAATAAACAGCTTTATGGTCTTAGCCACCAAGTGTTTCTTGCCCAAAGTCTGGTGGTGGAGGCTTCATGTTTTGGAGCTGTATGTGTCCTGCTGGCACTGGGGAGTTACAATTCATTGAGAGGACAACGATTGCCAACATGTAATGTGGCATAGTGGAGCAGAGCATCTGGGTCGTGGAACAATTTCCCAACATGACTAACCAGGCTTCTAAGACGACCACTTTCTTTCTAAACAAACTGAGGGTAAAGGGCATTGACTAGACCCAAACCCTATTGAGCATCTGTAGGGCATCCACAAACAGAAGGTGGGGAAGTGCAAGATTTCCAACATCCAGTAGCATCCTGTGAATTTCTGGTGAATTCCATGCCAAAGTCAGTTAAAGTGGTGCAAGAAAATAATGTTGGCCCTACAAAATATTGACATACTTTTGTGATTTACTGTACTTGGGTATGTAAACCATTCCTTCTATTCAGAAACAAAATTATACATCCCGATTTAAAAAAACAACAACCAGTATTTATGTTTGGACATTTTCTTACTGGACAAGATGCTGCAATTTGTTTCTTAACTTTCATTCGTCTTTTGATCAAGCGCGTAAAAATAAAAAGAACACACTGGTGATGCCTAGATACAGGCCAGGGCAACGTCTGTGGCTTTCCACCAGGGACTTTCCGGGTGGAATTTGGAAAAACTGGTACCAAGATTTGTGGGCCCTTTTTCTATTTCCATGGTGATTATTCCTGTTTTTGTCCGGCGTGACCTGCCCGTGTCTCTCTGGCTCCACCCAACCTTCCAAGTTAGCTCCCTCAAGCTGGTCAGGGAGAGTTTCTTGGTAACCTCGTCCCGTCTCCGCTGAGGAAAGTGAATGGCGGTCCGGTGTACACTGTCATGAAGAATATGGCTGCTCCAAACCATGGAATGGAGGTCTACGGCTCTAAAGAAAGATCATGGATTCACGGCACCTTCATTGTGAACAAAGCCAAGGACAAGGATTTTGACCGGTCAGCCTGTTTTCAGTCTGGTCTATCAGGAGCTGTATTTAGAGTGTCGGGTACTGTTACAGGTCATGGTTAGCTGAGTTAATTTATGTAATGTCCTTTTTTATTTTGGTGGGTTCCTCTCTCCAGTGCTCAGCATGGCATTCTTGTCTCGTAATCAGCAAAGTATCTACAACTGTGTGTGGTTAGCCTGGCCCTTCTTTGACTTCTGTTTCTGGAGTTACCTACCCTCTCCAAGTTTTGGAAACAGGTGATTTTGTGTCACTTCCTTGAGCCGACCCGATGTCTTCTACAGATCAATAAACCTTTATCCTTAAACTTCCTCTTGCACAGCCTCATGCTTTTTACTCCAACTGGAAATTATTGTTTTTTCCAATTGCATATTTAACTGAAATATACACCAAATTATTTTAGGCTTGAATGAAATAATTTTAGGAAATCACTTCCCATAGAGACAAAAAAGAACAAATTGTGTTTTCGTAATCCAGGTTCATTTAAATTTGTTTATATTATATTACGATTCACCGGTGCAAAATGTCTCCCCCGGTTAAAAGTTTAAATTGGATATGTAGCGTTAATTGTAGTTACACATAACTGAAACATATAGGCCGGAGCGTGGTTGAGAGCTCGATAAATTAGATATGTTACCTTGAGGTATTCGTCTGACGAGACTATGTCCACCTTTTTGGCTCCTTTGAGAGGCACGTTGATGAAAACCATTGACTCTGTCTGCGTCCACGAGTGGTCTGTAACACTGAGAGGCATTTCGGACCTGTATGTATTGAACATAAATACTTCAATACACAGGTATGAGACACTAGGAAGCGAAAAACTTTCTATTGTAAAATTGCAAATCAGTACGACGTCCTTAACTAAAGATTTTTCAAGATTACGTTGGTTTGTTGCGATTTCAAATGATGTATTTGCACTTACCCTCGATAAACTTCCAAGTCACACTTAACTAGCTTTTCTACAAAAATGTTATTGTTCCGAAAATATAAGCGGAAAAAGGAAAATGGAGATCCTGCAACAGCGTCCCGTCGTCATGGATACACCAGTTGGTTGTCAAAGTTGCCTAGCTAACTATCGTGCCAATGTAGCGGCCATTTTGGAGGGGGCGAGAGTTCCACCAAAAGCAAAGCGTGGTCATTCAAATTTAATCATAACTTGCTAATATCTCAATCAATATTTATAAAGTTATTTTTTCCTCAATTTAAAAGCACATTTAACATTTGGACATAATCTGGACACATACATTCTTTATCTTTTATGAGTCAAATATTGCTCGGTTGAATGCTATGTGCATATTTGGTTACAGATGTACCCGCCGTGTGGTGTAGAGGTTCACTCGTCTGACTTTGGTGTGGATAGATGTGAGCTCGATACCTGCTAGTGGTGGTAACATAGCACTTATGTAAACATCTTAACTAATTGAGTAGGAGTATTGAGTAGTTAGTGCAGGGGTGGGTAAACTTTTCGGCCCAGGGGCCACATTCACTTTAAAAATTTGACAGATGGCCCGGGTCGGCACAAGATACGATACATCTAAAAAACTGCATCCGTTGACAGTACATATGAAACATAAACAGAAAAAGGACTAAGTATTATCATCACTGATAATTAAAGTAAAAAGTATAAAGTACAAAGTAAAGTAAAATGAAAAGTATTAAGAAATATTAAAATGTAATTTAAAATAGATAGAGGGGCTGTAAAACACGAAAAACAAAAAAGAGTGGACTGAGGTACAGCCACTGGCTTCCGCGTGACAGCGTCATCTGGGGAAAAAAATACAACATTAAAATAAAACATTATTTGGACAACGTCGACGGGTCGGATTAAAAAGCCTAGCGGGCCGTATGTGGCCTGCGGGCCGTGGTTTGCCCATTTCTGGGTTAGTGCATCGGCCTCACATAGTTTGCATGTTCTCCTGTTCTCCAGTACGTACTCCGGTTTCCTCACACATTCCAATGATCTGCATGGTAGGCCGATTGGACACTCTAAATTGCCCTTAAGTATGAGTGTGAGGGTGAAGGGTTCTTTGTCTCATTGTGCTCCGTGATTGGCTGGTCACCAATTCAGGGTGTCCCCCACCTCTGGCACAAAGTCAGCTGGGATAGTCTCTAGCAACCCCTGCAAGCCTCTCACATCCTGGATTCAAATTTTTCATACCATTAGATATCCGACTGTGAGGCTTCGGCCTCATCTTTTCACTTCACTTGCACAATGAGCAGCGGTTCTTCACAGAGCTGTGCTGAGCACCTCCTGTAGTGTCTCTACACCTATGACTGCGGTCTGGCCCACAGATCAAGTGATGGCACCACCTTAGTGGGACTGATCTCCAAGAATGACAAGAGAGCCATATTGCTTTCACTTTTAAAAAAATATTTTATTGCTGTCACTTTACTATTCATGTTATTTGCACTGTATAAAGCACCTCGATCTTGCATTTATGGCCTTTATTCATTCATTTCATTCATTCATCTCCTGACTTCAGTACAAGGAGGCGGGGGCTTGATTCCTGCTGGTGGCGTTATGGTTGTGAGTGTGAATGGTCGTTGGTCTCTCTGTGTGCCCAGAAGAAAAAAAAACACAGGCTAAAGGAGAATATGCAATTTCCAAACAGGGATGACCGACCTGGTTTAGAAATAGAACCAGAACTGTGTGGCCTACACACTAAACATTCCAGGAGAAAAACCTGAAAAAGACTGTCAAGTAAGACTGAGCGATCCAGAAAAAGAGTGACGTATTGACTCTTGTCGCCACCTTTCTCATCAACCTTCCCGCCATATGATAATACTATACTATTTTGGCTGTGTTTGCCACTGCCTGAGCACTAATGAAAGGGAAATGTTGTGGTTGTGCAAAACAAGTAAGTATTGAATTATGAATGCTGTTTATGTTAACGGGGAAAATTCAGTTTGTATGACCCAATTTCTCTGCTAAATTGTTCCTGTATTTTTCTGAACTTTTCCCAATGTCCTTTACAAGTAGTTAGTTATTATACTTAGAAAAGTAAGCAGTATAACACACTTTATTCATTTACAGACTAACATGAAACAATATAATTGCAACATAACACGTGATGACTCTCGACTTCAAGGTAGTGTCAGAGTGCCAGATCTGAGAAGTTCCATAAAAGAAAATATAACCCTTAACATGATATTGCTTCCGTTATAAAGCAATGACGACAGTAGAATAACAAAAAACAGAGCTTTATCAGTGATCAACAAATAAATAAAATCCTTCATTTCAATTCCATTGTCTATTTATTTGCAATATATTGTCTCAACTTTCACGTCAAGGTTCAATAAGGCAAGGGCATTGAAAGTGTCATTGGCTAATAGCTGGCAATATCTCAGAAACATGCTACATAAATTTAAAATATAATAATGAGATAATTTAAAGAGATACTTTAAAAAGTTCTACTTAAAACATGTTTCCAAAGCAACCATGCTATTTGGTGTCGTAACTTTTGATTTGAAATCTTATTAGAATATTTTTTATTGACAAAAAACATAAAGCATAGCTAAAGAAATATGACAAAAAGGGCTTACATTATATGAACCTTTGATCCAAGTTTATTTTAGCTTTCTCAAATTCCTGTTATCCATTTTGAAGAGTCCAATTGTCATTTTTTATTGCACTCTAAGGTTAGTTAGTGAGTAGTAAAAGTTTTCTCATAAATATGTACAACCTTGTGGGCAGCACAATCAGATGTAGATAAGTCAAACACAACAAAAAATGCTTACCTATGGAACATCCCTATTGTATTGGTGAAAGTAAATCATTCATTTCCATTTGTTGGCCTTTTTATTATCTGGTTATGTAGGATGCTATTCAAAGGACAATCATTCACCAGAGTGGAGTTCCCTTTCATGCCAAATTTAGGATTAGGAAACTGACAAGAGATAGGATAAGCACTATCGTATTGATAGCCTGGACAATATTATATACGATAATTATACTACCAATGCTTTATTTTAAAATCTTAACATTATTGATACAATGCAATTATACATCAACATAGAAAAAACAACAGCAGGAAACTATTTTAGGAGTCAAAGTGCTTGTATATATTATTACAATGTTCCACTGTAATTTGAAAAGAAAGATGAAAATTGGTAAGAAGTGAGAATAGAGAGAATGAATATGTTGTCTGATATCACAATATAATATTTTTTTATGTGAAGTAGTAGAATATACCCATGCTTAACCTTTTCAAAGCTTTATAAATGTATAGCATCCTCATTCATTATTCTTAGAAGCAATTTTGGACTAGGCAGCATTCAAATTCAGTGAAATGTAATAACATAATATTATGTTATTACTACAATTTGTAGCACATATTGCCATTTGTCACTAATTGTCATAATAATGAAGTAACCTTCTTAGGTACCTTTAGGGTTGAGTTAAATGTCACTGTTAATACGTCACCTGCAACAATAAAAAGGGAGGAGAAATGCTGTGCAGGAACACATATAAAAGCTGACCTTTCCGTAATTGCAGGCATTGTTTCACTGTGGGGTTCAACATCAGGCAGGGAAATGGGGAAGGGGTTCTTTATAAGTAAAGGTGTTGGGGTAATTTGTATTATTCTTGGAGCTGGAGCTGTGGCCACCATAATAGCCCTGAGTGTTGTCTACTCCCAGGAGAAGGCTAAAAACGTGAGTGACATTTCCCCAACAAATGGAGGAACTACATCCAAGCCACCTATCACAACAGCTGCCCCATCCAACAATCCTTGGGACAAATATCGACTACCCAAGAACCTGGTCCCAGAACGCTATAATGTTACATTGTGGCCTCGTCTTACAAAAGATAAGGAGACTGGACTCTATATTTTTACAGGTACATTATTTATTTATTTTACATTCTAGATACGGGTGGCCTGGTGGATGAGTTGTTAGCGCGTCAGCCTCACGGTGGGGGACCTGGGTTCAAATCCAGGCCAGGCCAACTGTGTGGAGTTTGTATGTTCTCCCCGGGCCTGCGTGGGTTTTCTCTGAGTACTCCGGTTTCCTCGCACATTCCAAAGACATACATGGTAGGCTGAATGGACACTCTAAATTTCCCCTAAGTATGAGTGTGAAAGTGGATGGTTGTTTGTCTTCTAGTGCCCTGCTATTGGCTAGCCACCAATTCAAGGTATCCTCCACCTCTGGCCCGAAGACAGTTGGGATAGGCTCCAGCACCCCCAGCGACCCTAGTGAGGGTGAAGCGGTTCAGAAAATGAGATAAGATGAGAGATATTCTAGATAGTCATAGGTGTAAATTTCATGGTTTTGTCACCGAAAAATTTACAGTAAACACTAATGTTTTTTTTTTTTTTTTAACGAGCCGCTTCGTGGTGTAGAAGTTCGCCTGACTTCGGTGATTGCAGGCGCGGGCTCAATTCCCGCTGGTGGTGATATGAATGGGAGTGTGGATGGTCGTATGTCTCTCTGTGTGCCCTACTCTGGTGATCAGCCTAGGGTGTAATGTGCCTTTCGCTCAGAAAGACAGTCGGGTTGAACTCTAGCAACCCCAACAACCCTTTCGAGGATAGGTGTTATGCCAAGAGAAACTAATGAATGAATGATGAAATATTACGATCCTTGCCTGAAGATTAACTTTAGAATGCACAGGCAGGTTGGAGTATACCTTGTTGTTTTGGAATTTTAGATACATTTGTGATTCAGAAAAGCTAATCAATTAAAGCAAGGCATTTACTGACTCACAAGTCTCAAAAGACCAGAAGACCTGGATTTAGAAACTGCATTTTCTTATTTAATATATACTTGTGTGTGCATTTGCCATATAACGTTAGTTCCCTAAACATCCAATAATGCTGGAATGATTGTCACACTAAGCTATGTTAGCTGTTTTATGATTACCGAAATGACATTTCAAAGTATTACAGTATTTTTTTTTGTCATTTCATTCTTTCCATCATATATTCTAGGTGAATCCAGTGTCGATTTTATGTGTGTTGAGGAGACCGACCTGATACTTATCCACTCCAATAAGCTGAACTATACAAAATATGGCAACAATCAAATGGCCCAGCTGGTCGCAATGGATGGTGGAACTAAACCTCCCGCAATAACTTCTTCTTGGCTCCAGAAAGAAACTCAGTACCTGGTCCTAAAACTGGACAGTAAACTGATGAAGGACTACCGGTACACTCTTCGTACTAATTTCATTGGAGAACTGGCTGATGACCTTGGAGGTTTCTATAGAAGTGAATATGAAGAAAATAAACAGCTTAAGTATGTGCCCCATTTTTTCATATAAGTGATTTACTGTAGAAAAAGTAGGATCCTTTGTTAAACCTTCACACCTGCAATATAATGACAATAATGAAGATTTATAGCTTGTTATAACTCACAATATTGTTAATTTTGTAAACTGTAACAAGTCTTCCCATTAGTTCTTTGTGATTTTGGAGAAGTCCTCCAAAGCATTTTGTTTTTATTTAAAGACCTAATGGGAGTGATATATAGTATGTGCTTACCAGAGTACATCCTGGTAAGTTTACTCCATATACACTTTATGGTTCAGGATAGTTGCAACAACTCAGATGCAGCCGACAGATGCCAGGAAAGCCTTCCCTTGTTTTGATGAACCGGCTATGAAAGCTGTTTTCCACATCACTCTGCTACACGATCCTGGAACTGTGGCACTTTCCAATGGCAAAGAAAAAGGTTCAGACATATTGCAGTTTTTATTTTTTAATCCAAATGATTGTTTTCTTTATTCATGTAGTCCATGCCAAATTGACCTAATTTTTTCTCACTTTTTTATGTAGAAACAACCCAGGTTGTCATTGATGATAAACCATTGCAACGGACAGAATTTGAGGAAACGAAAAAAATGTCCACCTATCTTTTGGCATTTATTGTCAGCGACTTTGGAAACATCAGCTCAACTAGTGGTGATGTTGAGGTAATGTATACATTTAAGATATATCAACAGTTGCAATGGACGTTCAGTTCAATGAACCACCACCAGAGTTTGCATTGTTTACAATATGTGACAAAAAAACAGTTCCAAATGAAGAAAATACAACCCAATTCCAAAGAAGTTGGGATGTTGAATTCAACATGAAGAAAAATGGAATATAATGATTTGTGAATCACGGTCCGCCTAAATTCAATCTAATCCTATACTATAATACAGGGGTGGCCAACCCGCGGCTCGCGAGCCGCATGCGGCTCTTTGCCCGGTTTCATGCGGCTCTTACGTCCATATCAAAGTTTGTATTTGTGTTTTATTTTTTTTTGCGTGTGCGCTTCGCTTGAGTTCAATACGGTATTTTCGTCCAATGCGCAAGTGCTTGGGATGAAAATACCTCAAAGTTTCCCAGTAGGAGCAAGGTCATTTGAGTAAACGTTTTTAACAGAGTGGGAGAGCTCCCGTGAACCAGAAGCGACAATGAACGGCGTCGCGCACACAAAAAGTATCCCAAAGATCGAGCGTCGGCTGAAAAAGCCACACCCCCTGCGAGGCAGACCAAGGCGAGAGTGCTCAGCCGGGAGCAGCCAATAGGAGAGCGAGGTGTACACCCACGTGGTGGGCGCGCTAGTTCGCCCACCACGTGGGTGTACACCTCGCTCTCCTATTGGCTGCTCCCGGCTGAGCACTCTCGCCTTGGTCTGCCTCGCATGAACATTGTGTGTGCACTGTCTCACACAGACAAACTCTCAGTTCAACCAAGTCCACAAACAAAAATATAATAATTTACAATAGCGTTTTTCTTTTTCTATGCATGTTACTTAGTGGGACTTCTGTCATAAAATCAGCGCCTATTTTTGCGCAACATTCGCTCCTTGTGAGCTGTCATTTATTATGAATGGCTTTTAACTAGCGAAAAGCCATTCATAATAAATGACAGCTCACAAGGAGCGAATGTTGCGCAAAAATAGGCGCTGATTTTATGACAGAAGTCCCACTAAGTAACATGCATAGAAAAAGAAAAACGCTATTGTAAATTATTATATTTTTGTTTGTGGACTTGGTTGAACTGAGAGTTTGTCTGTGTGAGACAGTGCACACACAATGTTCATTGTTGATAATGACTGGCCTGTGCTGTTAGTACTGTAGGAGTCAATTTATGTCATTACTATGCTGGTGTGTGACATTTACAATAAATCTGTGTGATGTGGCTCTTTGCGGTAACACAGTAAAAAATGTGGCTCTTTGCGGTAACACGGTAAAAAATGTGGCTCTTGGTCTCTGACTGGTTGGCCACCCCTGCTATAATATATATGTATATATAATTGGGAACATGATTGGGTATATAAAGAGCTTTCCTTAATTTTTTAGTCATCCACAAGCAAAGATGTCCCCTCTTTATAAACAGGACCTTAAGAAAATTGTCGTTTTAGCAATTTAAACACAACATCTCTCAAGGAATGTAGTGATTTTATTAACAATGTTCCAAAATATCAATAGATTCGGGGGATCACTGCATATAAGCTGTTAGTTCAATGTGTTTTTTTGTGGATTTAGATCCGGATTTTTGCCCGCAAGTCTGCTATTAAGGCTGGCCAAGGAGAATACGCCTTGAGTAAAACTGGATTAATCCTTGAGTTTTTTGAAAAATATTACGCTTCCAGTTATCCATTGCCAAAGTCAGGTAAGACAAATGCACTTGTTTTGCTATAATGACACTATGAATAAATCATTTCTCAACATTTTTTTATATTTACTCAGGGGTGAAAGTTGTTTGGAAATTGTGTAAAGAAAAGCTGGGGATTTAGGGGTGCTTAACAGGTTCTGTGAAAATAATACAGAACGATCTTAAAAATAACAAAAATGAAGCTATAACTTACGAATAGTATTTGAATGGATTCTTTTACATAGTTGGTGGTTTTTATAACTGTATTTTACACTCACAGGCTTTAAATCCCAAATGCAGACATCAGCAATCACAGTACTTTTGATTAAGTGCTGTGTCAGCATGTTAAGCATCGTGGGCTTATTTATCACCAGTTGTTGAAAGATATCGGACTTATCAGCTCATCGCGGGGATCTTTTTATCTTTTTGTGTTTAACTTTTATGACTAGATTGGGAACTGTGACACAGTACAGTAATCCCTCAAATATTGCGGCTTCAACTATCGCAGCTTCACTACATCGTGTTTTTTTTTCCAGGGGGAATTTTATTTTGTTAATGACATTTCTTTTTTTGTAAGTTCATAAAAATGTGAAAATCCATGCTGAAACTCGCAAGCGGAAGCTAGTCCTCCGCTTGCTACGAGAACTCAGCACTGAAGTAAAAAAATGCTCTTGATTTATAAAGTTTAACAGAAAAAAGTGTGATGCAGTTTTTGTATATTTTCTGAATGCAGATCAGATCGCCCTGCCAGATTTTAACGCTGGAGCCATGGAGAACTGGGGTCTAATCACTTACAGAGAGACAGCTCTCCTTTATGATAAATCCTTCTCCTCCAACGGCAACAAGGAGAGAATTGCTTCCATTATCAGTCATGAACTGGCTCACATGGTTAGATTACAAAGGTTTCATTATCATATTTCCATAAAACTAATGGTACAGTAAGGCCTAAAATGTCATAGATTTTGGGGTACTCAAAATTAAATTCACAATGAAAAGGAAAAAACAAATTACACCAGATTATTAATTGTATTTTAAAATGAATCAAATGCTTTTATTGTCAATACACAAGTATAATGAGATTTAAAGCTTCACCACGAAGGGCACGAATAACAAAACAAACAGACAAATAAATAATCAATACAATAATAAATAAATAATCAATACAATAATAAATAAATAATCAATACAATAATAAATAAATAATCAATAAACAATTAAAAAATGGTGGCCCGGTGGTGCAAGTGGTTAGTGCGTCGTCTTCACAGCTGTGGGGTCCTGGGTTCATATCCAGGTGATGTCCATCTGTGTGAAGTTAGCATGTTCTCTCCGGGCCTGCGTGGGTTTCCTCTGGATACTCCGGTTTCCTCCCACATTCCAAAAACATGTGCGGTAGGCTGATTGGACACTCTAAATTGGCCATAGGTATGGGTGTGGATGTGCATGATTGTCTGTCTCCTTGTGCCCTGCGATCGGCAGGCCACCGATTCAGGGTGTCCCCCGTCTCTGGCCTGGAGTCAGCTAGGATAGGCTTTAGCACCCCCCACGACCCTACTTAGGATAAAGCGGTTCAGAAAATGAGATGAGACAAATAATAAATAAGTAGTCAACATAAATAAACATAAGTAGTCAACATCATAAATAAGTAGGAAAGTGCACAAATAGCAACAACCAACAGATAAAATATCAATTAATAGTTATAATAATTCAATATTCATTAATTAATAATACAATTTGATGGATAGTTTTCAATTCATTATATTATTTTGCTCTCTAGTGGTTTGGAAACCTCGTCACCCCGAGATGGTGGAATGACTTATGGCTAAATGAAGGTTTTGCTTCATATGTTGAGTATCTTGGAGCTGACAAAGCTGAGCCTGACTGGAATGTAGTGAGTATTGTTTTCCAGCTAGTAGCCTCTATAATCACACAGTTCTTGATGGATGATCATGACTTTGATCAACCGCTGCTCACTGATAGATGTTTTGTTTAATGTTTTTCTTCAACAGAAAGACCTTATTGTGCTTAACGACATGCACAGGGTGTTTGCCATAGACGCCTTGACCACCTCACACCCTTTATCTTCAAAAGAAGAAGATATCCAAAAGCCAGCACAGATCAGTGAACTGTTTGACGCCATTTCCTACAGCAAGGTCGCCATATACATCAGCATGTTCTGACTCACAAACTTTTAATATCTCCTTAACTAATTTTAATCAACACTTTATATATTCATTCCTTCTTCTTTAGGGAGCATCTGTTCTGAGGATGCTGTCAGACTTCCTGTCTGAAGAAGTCTTTACAAAGGGTCTTCAGGTTTGGGTTGTTTAGATTTTTGAGAGATTCATCAAAGCAATTCCAGATATTTGCAAGATTAATCAACTTTGACCCTTCTTTTTGTCCTCTTTAGACCTACTTGAAAGAATTTGAATTTGGAAATGCTGTTTATACAGACCTGTGGAATCACCTGCAAATGGCAAGAACTTTGTTATTTTTGTGTTGAATACATGAACTTGAAAAACAGTTAGTGTCTGGGATATACATATAGTGGCCTCCGTTCTATAAAATTAATTTTCCAAGTCAACTGCTTTAGGCATCATCCACATTTAGAAATTACATTGGCCAACATCTTTTGCACGATGAAGGCCTGTCAAATCGCCATTCATGTTGTTGTTCTTGTTATTCCTGTGGACACTGTAATTCATTTCCTGCTCCTCAGTCATTAATGAACCAAATGTCTTTAAACTTGGTAGCTAGTCTGTAGCATAGGCAATGGGATCCACGGAGCCTGATTTTTAACATTTTGTATCAAGTCTGATTAAATACAGGGGCATTATAGTTAGAAGTTACCCAGTAGAGAGAGCCCTTCGTCAGATTAGGAATATTACAGTCAAGGACAGTGTGGAATTCTTGTTGCCTGTAGACAAGATGGCTAGTAAAGTAATCCTTCATCCTATAACTATAATATTCCACACATACTTGCTTTTACATTTTTTGATGCCTTTTTATTTTTCGTTTCTCTGATTCTATACAGTCATTATTTGTTGATTTTTAAATCTGCTGTCAATTTTTTTTGTCTAGCGAGAGAAAGGCTTAAAAATTATCTTAGTTTTCTTCTTGGGTAGAACACTAATTAAAATATCTTTCTTTTCATTATTCTTGCATAGGTCAAAATTGAATTTGATAGGTCCATTTTAGGAATTGACCCTCCGAGCTTTTTAAATTCACTAATTATTTGCAAAACATAACTTATAATTGCTCTGTTATCCCTGGGTTGGTGAAAATGTAATTTGGTCAGTATATTCTGTGGATGTGAGGTGAGGAGGAGAGACACCGGGGCGGGAAACAACAGGTGAAATCAAAGGGTAATACAAAGACTAGTCACAAAGGGAAAAAGCCAAGACTACAAAAACCCAAATAAAAACCCCAAAACGCTATACTCAACACAGAGGTCTCCAAGATACGATAAAAAAAATCAAAGTATACAGTCGGCTTTACCTATACTTACATAAACACACATTTAACATTTTTATTTTTTCATGTAGTAATAAGGCATTTACAGCAATCGGACTTCCTGCCACTATCTCCAGTGGCACAAAGTTTGAGAATCATGGTTGGAACTGGTAACAAGTTTTTTTCTCTATAGGCTAAGGAGACTGCTGGCCTCGACCTCCCCGAAACTATCCATGACATTATGAATAGATGGGTGCTCCAAATGGGTTTCCCTGTGGTTACAATTGACACAACACAGGGAGTGATAACTCAGAAACACTTTCTTCTGGATCCCGACTCTGAAGTTACTGTACCATCTCCTTTCAAGTAAGAAACTTGTTTAGTTTTATTAGCGGAGACTGCTTTCCCCCCAGAGATTTAACATAGTAATAATACAATTCTAAAAATCATTCTGATCATATGTTCATTTCATCTCATCTCATCTCCTTTTCTGAACCGCTTTATCCTCATTAGGGTCACGCGGGGTGCTGGAGCCTATCCCAGCGATCATCCATCCGGTTATGCCGATGTATAGTTGGCATTCTGGCTTTGATTGTTCTGTTGACGCCAACATCTAGCGCCAGGATTTCTTTTGTAAATACAGCCGAAATGACGGCGAGCACCAAATTAGTGTGCTCGCCGTCATACTGGGTGTATTGAAGAACTGGGTGCATTACAAACACTTTTTCCCAGCAGTCAATGCGCAGTACTTGATCTACGGGAAAATAGTAGAGTCGGGGGCTACTTGCTGTAGTTGTCCTATCGACTGATTCATTTTATTTTATCGTGATAACAATTTTAGTATTTTGTCCATCTATGAAGCGCACTGGATTATAAGGCACCCTGTCGTTTTTGGAGAAATTTAAGACTTTTATGTGCGCCTTATAGTCGTGAAAATACGGTACTTTACTTATGTTATTTGTCTAGAAAGAAAAAAATATTTTGAATGTGAACCAAGAAATTTCAATGTTTTATTAATTGTCATTAATTGTCATTTGCAGTTATGAATGGATTATACCCATCAGGTGGATGAAGACTGGAGCCAACCAAAATTTAACATGGTTATCCAAAGAAAAATGTAATATGTTTTAAATATGTTAATCTTTTTTTATTCCCAAGAATTGGCTTGCTAATGCAAATATATACATAGCTACTGTCATTAGTATACTGTTTTAGATTATACTGTCGTACCTCTACATACAAAATTAATTGTTTCTAGAACCTTTTTTGTAACTTGAAAATTTCGTAAGTAGAGGTGTACTTTATATGTACATTCTGTAATCCGTTCCACGGTCCTCACACAACTATCAACTAAACCCTTTAAAAAGTGTCCCAATTTTGTAAGAAAGACGTGAGGAAACACAACAGAAAATTATAAGGATATTATTCATTCATGTCTTAAAATATATAAGGCATGAAAATGTGCCCTGTGCCGTTGAAATAGCTCCCTCAACGGCCGTTATAATGATAGATGTGATGCCCGCGTTTGTCTGCCAGATGGCGGCAAGAGCCTGTTCTACCATGGCTGGAAGCCATTCACTTTGTAGTACTAGATTTATACTTTTATGTGTGTGTGTGTGTGTGTGTGTGTGTGTGTGTGTATGTGTGTGTGTGTGTGTGTGTGAAAATATTTGCCACGTTGCATTTGTATGGTT
This sequence comes from Stigmatopora nigra, assembly GCF_051989575.1. Taxonomy (NCBI): domain Eukaryota; kingdom Metazoa; phylum Chordata; class Actinopteri; order Syngnathiformes; family Syngnathidae; genus Stigmatopora; species Stigmatopora nigra. Next base: position 18,522,330 of record NC_135509.1, on the reverse strand, counting down.
TTTAATTTCTTAATAAGTTGAATTGCAGTCATTAATAAGGTGAGGTGGACAGATATGTAAGAGAGAATCTTGAAACATGGAGAGTGGTTATAGAGCGATGAAATGAGACCACAGTAGAGGGTAGCAATGTTCTAAAGTGAGAATCAATGCATCCGCAACAATTCTTTCAAAATAAAATTACGGATAAGAAAATAAATTTACTTTTTAGGGGATTTCGTAACTTGGATCTTTTTCGTATCTCGAGTCACTCATTTGTATATAAAAACATTCGGAATCTGAAAATGTCATACCTGGAGGCATTCGTAAGTAGAGGTATAACTGTATATTGCAAGTACTGGGCTTTCTCTCACAATAGCACTTATTTGGTGTCCTTAATACACGTGTCTAACTGATGTTTCACTTTTCTGTGCAGCTCCTGAAAGGTCAATGATGTTATCGGACACTGATTGGCTGCTGGCCAATCTCAATGTGGTGGGTTACTTCAGAGTTAACTACGACCAAGGCAACTGGGCCAAGCTGTTGGAAGTTTTAAATACCAATCATAAAGTAAGACACTCTGTAACATTGTCATAGCGTTTTTCTATTCACCTTTTGATGAGTAATAATGAAGTGAACTCGTCATATATCCTTTAGCTTTTGCCCGTGATAAACAGAGCTCAGCTAGTGGATGATGCCTTCAACTTAGCCAGGTATAGTCTTTGTCACGTGTCCATTGCATTCAATTCTTGAAAAAGGTTATCTATTATATGCACAGAATTGAAAATATTTAAATAGATTGGTGTGTGACTGAAAAAAATAGGCAAGTCAATTTAATACTATTACAAGCAACCAAAGAATGTCTCATGCCTCAACAACAACCTTTAGAAACTGTAGAGAAAGAATAAATATGACAGAAGAATGTGTCACTGAATGCACACATAATTTTACATGCAATATTTACAGTGGTACCTTGAGATACGCGCATAATAAATTCCGGAACTGAGCTCGTATGTCGATTTTCTCGTATCGCAAATGAACATTTCCCATAGAAATGAATTAAATACAAATTAATTTGTTCCAACCCTCTGAAAAAACTATAAAAATAGGATATTGGATTGGAAAAACATTTGTATTTGTTCTAATTCACCATTTTTTAACAGGGTAACAAATAACTAGTGCTTATGATGTTTTATAGTACTAAAAGTAGACAGATTTCGCAGGAAGGAGACAGAGATGGACAGAGAGAGAGAGAGTGGGAGAGAGAGAGAGAGACTTTTTTCACAGTAATGCGCTCGTGACATAACAAACAAACAAACAAATTTAAACTAACTTGGATTACGATACCGATACACTCAAATAAATGTAATCTAACCTTACACTAAACTCAATTCTAATTTAGTTTTAGATTTTTATAATTTTCTTTACCCGGGTTGGCTCTATTTGCCCCTCCTCCACCATGACTTTCAGCTGCAGTTAAAAGAAATCAAGGGTTATTTGCTTTTGTCTTCTCTTCAAAATATTCTAAAAATGATGCACACAAATGTTCTCATAAGATAACGCACGACCACTTGCCAACGAGAAGTAGTATGCTCCTCGTTTTAGCAATCTAGCTCCACCATTTAGAACTGACTAAGGAAGAAAAAACACAGAAAAAATGCTCTGCCCAGTGCTCGTAGAGACATTACACGAGTGAGATGTTGGGAGAGAGACAGTGCCCATGATGTTCACATGACCAGCCTCTCGCATCCGCTGTATGCTCATATATCAAAATTTGTCTCGTATCTCAAGATAAATATTTGCTCGAAATTATCGTATCTCAAATTGCAACGTATGTCGGGACAGTCGTATCTCGAGGTATTACTGTATACTGTAGACACAAACTTACATGCTTATCTGTAAATAGATACATATGTTGATTTTTAAATAATGGAAAACAGTGTTCACTATTATTTTTTCAAATTCAGAGCTAACAAATTATTAGATCGACATTCATACAATTTTAGATACATATAAAACAGATTTTAATAACCACACAGGAACTTTTCATGAACACAAATGAACCTATTATCTGTTAAATATCTTGCTGATGTGTGAGATAATAAATCTGTCATGTTCTCCTCATTTTTATAACATTTCAACCCCAAAAGGGCAAAGATCATTCCAACAGTACTGGCTCTTAACACCACCAAGTATCTAAATAAGGAGACAGAATACATGCCCTGGGAGGCAGCCCTGAACAATCTGGACTTCTTCTACTTAATGTTTGACCGTAGTGATGTTTACGGTCCCATGCAGGTGGGTTTCCTTTCATAAGAAATACAAGAAAAATATTGATACTCGATTGTGTACTTTAATATTTTAATTGACAAATCTACATCTATATCTTTGTTGAACCAAAATAGAGATTTCAATTCAAAATGAATAACCTCGGACTTCACATACTAATTGTTGTTCTGAATGAACTGGCAAATATTTGCGTAATTCTCCAACACTCCATCTCGTTAAAAAGCTTCCAAGAAGAGTATCCTTTTGCCAGAGGTTTCAATTCAATGAACATCTTCATATTGAACCATACTCGCGTTTCATTCTAACGTTCTCGTGGATATGGTTCTCCAAGTACATGGGCTCGCTTTGGCCACGTCAATGGCATGAAGGATTAGTTGTGCTGGTATAGGAAGCAATCTAAGCAAAGTAGCAATTACAGCACCATAACAAACATAGATACCGTATTTTCACGACTACAAGGCGCACTTAAAAGTCTTAAATTTTCTCCAAAATAGACAGTGCGCCTTATATATGGAAAAAACAGAAAACCAAAAACGAAAAACAACCACTGTCGGATATTTAAAAAAACACTAACGCCTGAACTGAAACAATACTGTTAAATATGCAGATGCCATCTTATTTTACAAAATCTTCCATCATATAGCTCCTCCCCCACTGCAATATTTTATACAAAAAAAATCCAAAACATCAACAATGGCTGGCTCTAGAGGTGACTGTGTAGTGAGTGCTTCATACCTGGAAGTCAATAGCAATTACCGTATTTTCACGACTATAAGGCACACTTAAAAGTCTTAAATTTTCTCCAAAATAGACAGTGCGTCTTATAATACAGTGCCTTTTATAATACAGTGGGCCTTATAATACAGTGCGCCTTATATATGGAAAAATGTCATTCATTGAGGGTGCGCCTTATAATGCGGTGTGCCTTATAGTTGTGAAAATACGGTAATAAATTGACATTTGGCACCGGAATGTCACATAGTTTAAGCCGCCAAGGGACTTGTGTACATTTCTGAGACAGCGCTTGCCCAAAGTCAGGCGGGTGAACCACTACACAGGCAGACATGCTTAACATTTTTTAAAGAAATTCAAATTTGTATTCCCTTTTGGAAACACAATTTTCTGAAGTGTTAAATTGTTTATTCATGCTGACTAGTAGATCATGCGTACCTCCTAAGAACTAAACGCTGACAGTAATAATTGTAGTGTGTTTGTGCATGATTTAGTTGTTTCAAAGTTATTCTACAAAGGCTACAGTTGAGGTAGTTTATCATTCCATATTTTAAAGTGGAAACCTTTGCCAAATCTGTTTTTAGGCTATGCTCACACCGTAGGGCATTTAGTCTGATTCCAATATTTTTGTGTGGCACAATCTGCATTACGTGCCCCACTTTTGACCCCGAAGTCAGCTGAGATAGGCTCCAGCACCCCCCGTGACATATGAGGATAACATGGTACAGAAAATCAGATGAGATGAGAGAATTTGCATACCAGGCGACTCGGTAAATGGGTGGTTATAGTGTCAAACCCACAGTTATGAGATCAAGAGTTCGATTCCATGTCTAGACCTTCCTTTGGGGCATTTGCAGGTGGGTTTTCTCTGGGTACTTGGTTTTCAACCCACAAGCCCTAAAAGCTATACATGGTAGACAGGTTGAACACCCTAAATTGCCCCTATTTATGAGTATGAGGACGAACGGTTGCCTGTCTCCTTGTGCCCTGCGATAGGATGGCCACCAATCAACGTGTCCCTCGCCTCTGGCCCTGAGTTAGCTGAGATAGGCTCCAGTACCCCCTGCAACCCTTGTGAGGCAAGGGTTGCAGGGGGTACTGGGTAAGCGGTACAGATAATGAATGAATGAGAAAACTGCATTGCACAAACATATGCGACTATGAACTGATGTCACAAGGTAATGCAATGCGACATTACCTTCTTTAGCTGCCAATGGTCATCTGACTATTGTTTTTTTTGTTGAACCTTAGCAACAGATTTGACGTCTTGATGATGTACAGTTAAAACATGTATGGATGAGCATTCTTAGTGCAGGGGAATCGGATACTTCTCTGATTTATATCTACATGTGAAAGAGGCCCAGGATGGATATATTCATTTACTTACTTATCACCTATGGTGTGAACAGTCTTACAAGTGTAATCATTTGATTGCAGTCTGGTGATGCTTCTTTCTGTGTGTGGTGCATCCACATCACAATGTCATTGCCAAAGTATTTCTCAACTCATTTAAGCCTCGTTTTGTTTGTTTTAGGATTATTTGCAGAAACAAGCCATCTCACTGTTTGAACATTATGAGAATATTACCGACAATTGGACTAAAGTGCCAGATGGACACATGGATCAGTGAGTAACTATTGACATTTTTACACGGAGGGCCATAATAAACCTAAATATCTGACAAGCTTTTTCAAGTCGACAGCCAGAGATTGGACGCGTATGTTTTGGGAGGTGATTGGCTTTCAGTCCGGGTTTTTCAGAGCGAGAGGAAAATAAAGAAAAAAGAAAAAAAAAGCGGAAAATGAAGGGGGTCGGCTGAAGATTTCCGCTAACTTTTGGCCGTCTGGCGACACTTTTGGATAACGAGCGGATAATAATGGCACTGTGTGTATTGAGTGGTGGTTTAACAAATTAAGCAGTAGTAATAGTAGTAGTACTAGTAGTAGTAATGTGTGTGTGTGTGTGTGTGTGAAGGAGAAAAACTGGAATCTCATCATGGTGCGTTCAGGAGACATAGCTAGCGGGCCGGGCGCCATATCTTCGCATGATCTGATCTTGTGTGAATTTCACAAAAGACTCGTATTGTTCTGAAAGTTTGATGTTGAGGACGTGTTCGTACTCTATTTCGAGCTCTATTTTTGTTGATAGCACATGCTTAAGGTTCCCAAGCTAAGGAGACATTTTTTTCTTTCTTTTTTGTAAAAATATCTTAATGAAAACTCAATTTTAAATTTTCAATATTTAAATTAGTATAGGGTGCAGTCTAAAAGGCTGCCTCAATTGTAGGTGCAATTTCTGTACTTAAACCATTCACAAGGCGGTCCAACGTATTGGGGGCAACAACATACGATATTGGAGGGCGCATGTATGTCAAAACATGACATCCAATGTCTTCTCAGACTAAATCCATATACATAATAGAGTAACTGTCCAACAAGACCTTTGTAAATTTGATTGCTGGTGGACAGATTTTAGTCCTGTCCACCATATTAAGAACTATTGAATTCAACTGCATCCACTCGCGCATGCGCAAACATCCAGACCAATATATCCACACTTTACATTAACATTGCAATGTATTTGGCTTTGCCAGTGTTTGACATAGAGATTTGAAGTAAATCATGCATGTTAGGCATTAAAACATTTATAAAGCTATCTCTATCCGTGCCAATGTTCATACTCATCAAAATTCCTGCTTTTAATTGTTGCTACAGCTATTTTTCACACTGGACCTATAGCACTTAAAATAACAATGTTAAATTGTGGGTTATGATACAGGTACAATCAGGTGAATGCAATCAGTCTGGCTTGCAAGACTGGCTATGTTAAATGCCGAAACCTGGCCACGACGTTATTCACTAAATGGATGAATGATAAAATCAACCCGTAAGTGAATTTTTTACTTGAGCTTCTACTATAATTTCTGTTTGACTGAAAACACAACCATTTCCAGAATACACCCCAATTTACGCACCACAGTATACTGCAATGCGATTGCAGCAGGGGGTGCTAAAGAGTGGAATTTTGCATGGGAGGAATTTGAGAAAGCTACCGTTGCGACTGAAGCTGAAAAACTCCGCGCTGCTCTAGCCTGCACAAATCAGCCTTGGCTGCTCAACAGGTACACATATTTTGTCTTTATCACTATTAACATTTTCAGCAGATTAAATTACGTGAACGCAATGGTGTCTCGCCAGGTACTTGGAGTACACACTGGATGCCAAAAAGATCCGGAAACAGGATGCCACCTCTACCATTGTCTATATTGCCAACAATGTGATTGGTCATTCTCTGGCATGGGACTTTGTCCGGGCTCATTGGTCCTATATATTTACCCAGTGAGTATTAAATAGAATTTATTTATTGTTAATACAACGAAAGTCTACATGTTCACCGTTTAAAAGTTTCATGGCCTTTTCACACTAAGTAAGAGATAGAGCTAATGGTGCGTTAAAATAAAAACTGGTTTCTTCTGTCCATTCTCAGATCTGCTTAGACACCACTGAAAAGAAATGTATTTTTCATTTTTGTAGAAGACATCTACAGATTTGTTAACTCTAAAGAGAAGAGTATAGTCACCAAAAAAGTCAGATTCAACCGCTCCACTTTGAGAGGACTCAGTATGAAAGTCCCTTTAAGAGTATCCAACAATCTTAAAAATATATGAGAATATTTTTAAACTCCTACGACCCAGGCTCTTGCAAGTCATTCATATTTATTTTCTCTTTAATATTTAGGCTAATTGGGACCTGATGAGTATAAAAACAGAATTATCTTTTTACATGATGTATTTTCTGAGAAAAACGATGTCCACATCAGAAGTGGACGCCAGGTCCAAAATTTAACATTGTAGTCTTTGACAACCAAAAATGTGATGTCCACACGTGGACACCAGGTTAAAGGAGGTTAAGTCTCGATTATTGTCCTTATAATGCTTTTTGTGAATATTTTGGCCAAAATAACACTAACTGGCCTCCAACTCCTCACTTATTGGAGGCACATTCTGACATTACGACAGCGCCACTCGAGAATAGATTTTTTTTTCCATTTGTGAAGCCAATTGTGCAAACTTGTTGCTCAGTGATATAGTTGTTCCCTAAGCCAAAAGTTATGGGTTTGATTCTGCAGGCCTTGTAAAAAAATTAAAGTGTCCTGAGCAAGATACTGAACCCCATTGTATTCCTGATGCAGTGTCAAATGAAGAAATGTTCTCAAAGTTTGAGTACCATGAAAAGCACTGTATAAGTGTAGACCCATTTAGCATTTACCTTACTCTTGCCATGTCCTTTCACCCACACTAACAATTATTTGGTTTGCCGACTGGTTTGCAATTGCATATTATAGCAGTGCTGCCAACTTCAAAACTTTCAAAACTTTGCTGCGGACAAGCAACGCAAACTCCGGGACACCTGACAACCACCCCAAACTCTGGAACTCCAAAAAATTGTCATCTAAATTGTTTTTTTGAGGCAACCATTTCGGAAAATTGCCAAATTTCCAATTTAAATACCTCGGAATTCAGACCATCGCTAAGGCCTCCAAATCTTACTTAAGTATTTGATTCAACTGCACTATAAACCAGATGAATGCGGTAGCACGAGTTCATTGTGAATCATCTGAGCATGATAGTGACATCATTAGCCGTGTCTATTTTGGAGAAATTTTAGGACTTTTATGTGCGCCTTATAGTCGTGAAAATACGGTAGATGAAAAATGTCGAGTCTTTAAAAAAGATGAAATTAATATGCAAATACAATTGTTTTTTTACCTATAGGTATGGAGGCGGCTCTTTTTCTTTTTCCAACCTCATCAATGGAATCACCAAACGGTTTTCGAGTGTCTTTGAACTCAAACAGGTTTGATTTTTTTTTTCAAATAATCTACTGTTGTGCTAAAACAGTTTGCAAAAATAATGGTACAAATACCAGGCATTTCTTTTTAGGCAGTAGTTCGTAAACACAAAGCCACAACTATGACAACTAGGAATTTTAAGATAATGAGCTAGAGTCAGTGTTAAATCTCATTAAACAATTAGAAATTTTGTGAAAACAAATATTTTTGATAATATTGTTGAGTTCTGTCTTTGTAAAGCTTGTCTTTTTGTGGCAAACTAGAAATCCAGTAAATGAAATGACATTATTTTGCTTAGCATAATTTTATATGCATTCCAAATAAGGGATTATAATAATATTTTATCCTACTATTACAGTTGCAACAATTCAAACAAGATTATGCCGAGGTTGGTTTTGGCTCTGGTACCTTGGCAGTGGATCAGTCCATCGAGAGAACAATCGCCAACATGAAATGGATTGCAGAAAACAAGGAGAGTGTTCGACAATGGTTCAAAGAAAACTAAAATCATTATAATGCCTTCATTTTAGGTCAAATTTCTGTCATTTAATGAATTCTATTTTAAAAAATATCTGTGCTCTCTTCTGGATAGAGTAGGCACATTTCAATCTTAATAAAAGTTTTGTTTAACCTGTTCAATCTGTCGTAAGATTCTTGTTGGATTTTTTTTCATTTAAAAACACTTTCCTAATGCAATTATTTTAGATTTTTCAGATGTGCATTATTTTATTATATGATTTTAATTTATAATAATAAACATAAAAAAAATAACTATGTATGTTTTTCCAAGAATAGAATGATGAAAAAAATTAAGATTTGCTAATTTTTCACATCATCCTAATTCCTTCTTGCGTACAACTCTGGGGTGCTGGAAACTATCACAGCTAAGTAGTGCATTTTTAATTATTATTTATCAATTCCACTATTTTATTGTATTCAACATGCTTAGCCAATGTGTTTCCCCATCAAAATAAATGTTTATTTTTTTGTCATTTGGACTTTTTTTAAAGTAATTACCACCATATTATCACCAACAATTAAAAATTATTTTGTCTCTTATTAGTAATAATACAAAAACGAACACCCATAAGTTTATATACAATGAATGTGTTTGTTTTATTCAAGGAATTAATAAACCCAGTTCAAATACTGCAAAGATTGGACAATTTTCCTTTAATGGTCCGACAAGTCATTGCCACCAATACACAAATGTAATAAACAGAAATCAAGTCAAACTATAAACCACCAATGAAATGAAAGACAACAATTTCGATCACCAGCACATGGAACAAACGGTGGACTTTGCTGCCACTTTTCCCAGTAACACATAATAACAGAGAGAAATTAACAATATGATAGATAAAACATGAATATATTACTATTTAATTGTCATTAGCAGTTTGGTTATTGATGCTATGACATCAAGAAGAGAATATGAGATAAACTCAAGATTTCCTGGTTTGCCATACAATTTCAATTATGATGATTGTGGGTTTAGACATATCAATCAGCAGAAAAAAGACTTTTCAAAGCACAATAGTGCACAATGACAGCATGGAAAAATCAAAATAAAAAACAACACAAATGAAAATTGAGAACCAAAAGAGAATTCGCACTTCATTGGCTCGCTTACTGTACGCATAACAACATTATGGAATCTCTTAAAGGGATTGTTAAGATTCTATGGTACTGCGCTGAAACATTTTTTAGATACAATTCTTTCTAGTCTTTTGTCTTGTATTGTCTTATTGTTTTTAATGTCTTTAACATTAACCTGCACAAAGGACAAAAGATGAAAATTAGCCTTTGGCTATAATCTTACATATTTAAATGTATATGTTAATTACAATGAACATATATATGTTCATTGAATATGTATTAAATGAGATTATCTTAGAACTCTATTTCATCAAGACAGACACACAAGACATTGTAGACCTAGATAAAAAACTATAATATACATATATATATATATATATATATATATATATATATATATATATATATATATATATATATATATATATATATATATATATATATATATATATATATATATATATATATATATATATATATATATATATATATATATATATATGTATATTATAGTTTTTTATCTAGGTCTACAATGTCTTGTGTGTCTGTCTTGATGAAATAGAGTTCTAAGATAATCTCATTTAATACATATTCAATGAACATATATATGTTCATTGTAATTAACATATACATTTATATACATACATATATATTTTTTTTTTTATTCCAAAATTATATATGTAATGTTGTGTATCTTTTATGCCTGCAGGCATTCAGATTGATGAAAGGCTCTGCATCATATTTTGCTGATTAAAACCATGCAGAGGTGGCCGTAGAAAACCTATACCAACTACAAAACATATTTGGTAGAGCTTGTTTTAATTAACTAACCAATAGTGGGTTTGCACAGGCCACTGTTCTTACATATCTGGCATAGGCTTCAAGAGTTCACCTGATACGCCTGAGAAATGGCTGTTATGCGCTCAATTGCCTTTTGCCCACTTAATTCAATATGGAAAGCTGAAGATTTTAAACCAACTGCAGTATTACTTGCATGTTTTTTTTAAAGCTAATGTACAGGATGTTCACCAGCATATAACTAGATCTGATTATTAAACACATAAAATAACATGATACATTTATTTTTTTTGAACTCCAAAAGAGATCTTTAAACTAGCTGTTTGTTCTGTTTCTTTGGAAAAAAAGCTGAGTAAATGGAAGATAAGCTGTTAGTCATACACTGAGAAATCATGATTCTAAATACACAGAGGCCAGGTAAATACATTTTTAAAGGCGCACATTTTGACAGACATAAACAAGAGCTAACATTAGACAAACATGCAGTTATTCACTTACACAACCAATTGTGGCACAAATCCACTTACAATAATGACAGTTTATGTCAAAACCAAATTCCTGAGAAAAAATATCCAACACTTTACTGCTTCACATACATATGTACTGTTCACAAGCATTGATGTGTTCATTAACTGAAAAAACTTCTCGGAATGCAATAACCACATGCCTGCAAACAGAAATCAGTGACCTACTTGATACTTTGATACACACATAAATATAGGGACTTCTCAAATGCAGTTCTATTAAATTTCCTGCCTTTATAAAGATAAACCTGCTTTTTGATTGAAACTATTAGAGATGGCGGCTTGGTGGGTTGAGTGGTTAGCATGTCGGCATCATAATTCTGGTTTCGAATCCAGGTCGGTCTACCTGTGTGAAATTTGCATGTTTTCTCCAGGTACTCCGGTTTCCTCCCTCATTCCAAAGGCATACATGGTAGGCTGATTGGACACTCTAAATTGCCTCTAGGTATGATTGTGAGAGTAAGTGGTTGTCTGGCTCCTCGTGCCCTGCGATTGGTTGGCCACCGATTCAGAGTGTCCCCCGTCTCTGGCCCAAAGTCAGCTGGGATAGGCTTCAGCACCCCCCGCAGCCCTAGTGAGAATAATGGGATACCAGGCTGCCATATATATATATATATATATATATATATATATATATATATATATATATATATATATATATATATATATATATATATATATATATATATATATATATATATATATATATATATATATATATATATATATATATATATATATATATATATATATATATATATATATATATATATATATATATATATATATATATATATATATATATATATATATATATATATATATATATATATATGTAATCGTAATGTAATTAATTTGAACACAGGCTTATCACGCTCTCAAAACACCCATTGTCAACAAAATAAGTAAACATCAAAACATGGCATTTTATATTTGATAAGTGTTAGTTGTTTCCATTCCGGCTTTGGAAAGAAAAGTGCAGTGAAAGTCAATCAGTGCTGCAAAGACTTCAACATTTAGCAAATTCAGGATGTCTTAAACGTTGTCTTTACTGGAGAATTTTCTCTCGTGTATCAGGCAATCTGAGGGCAACCATACCGCCACAGACCAATGCAGCAAAGGACAGCAAGATGGGAATGGCTTTGGTAATACCCACAAAACTGGCAAAGATTGAGCTGCCAAGAACTGCTGCAAGTTTACAGAAAGCATTCAGGACGCCAAATGCAGTTGCCCTGGAAGACAGACAAACGCAAGCAGATTTTTTTATAAGCTTAAAATATTGTCAGGTTTGCCATTAGACATCCATAAAAGCGTGGAGAAAGAAAGAGGTAAGACACCCTTTTGGATGTTCACTTGCAAGCATTGAGGACCACTTCTCGCAATTCCCTAACGTAGTTCTGCCCTTTCTTTTCTTTTGTACATTTTTATTTGATTCTAGGCCTTGATTACCACAATTGGGATTGTCCATTTTTATTAGATTCTAGACATTGATTACCACAATTTGAATGTCAGTTTTCAAACACGTTCACAATTTCATCACTAAAGTCAATACAGAAGGCACAAGAACTCCAAGATGAGTTGGCACATCTTGTTTTGAATAAGGTTAAACAAAACCTCCTTCAATGGTGTAAAAAGGAATGAAATGATGTTGTCTCTTTGTCTAAAGGAAGAATGCATTCAATTTCAGACAGAAGTGATACCAAATGTAGCAAATGTATGCTCGATGAGAATGATGTATTCATAAATCCTACAAAGAGTTTGTCTCATTATTTTCTTTTTTTAAATAGAGACGAAATTAGTTGCAGTATTGTTGGAGTTATTCTGGGATACTATTATAAATGTGAGCATTAATCATTATATGTATATATTGACATGTGCTTGCAACGGAGACAAACGCTCAGTATAACTGTTCCCGAAAGACACTTCCCCTTGCAGTTGGTTCCGAAGGACGTTTAATTGTTTTTGCCCTATTCCGAGGACTATTGACCTGACGTCTCATCCAGTCCCGGGCTCTGAAGACTCGATCTGGGTTTGCAATTAAAAGCCGTGAAGGACTCTTGATACCAGCAGATGGCTATCAATCACCTCCGGGAATACTCGCATTTTGTTCTTACATTGTGACGCTCGGTTCGCCTGATATGGAATTGTTTTGCTGAATGGAGGCTTGCTTTTTTAATTTCCAATGGAGTTTGTTTTTGAGTTCCAACTTTAATTGTTATTATTGAATACTTGATATGCGATGATTGTTACAGCTGTTGTTTTGCTTATGCAATTGGATTAATCAATAACCTTGGAATTTTTTTTTGATTTGTGGCCTTAAATCTTCAGGAGAAATTTCCGCTTTCCAGAATTATTTGTGACGAAGACGATGTCGGAATGTATTCTGCCTTGCAAGTTTATCACCAGATGCTACTTTAATTAACTATATATAATTGAATCAGATGCCCCCCTGTATTGTTTTATAATTATATTAAAGTATAATTATTGATGAACCTAACGGTTTGAAACCAATTGTTTAAACAAATGCCTGGTTTTATTCGATAATGATAAATCAAAAAAATGAATGATATCATTCATTATTTGTATCTCATCTTAGAGAAAGCAATAAACATAAATATAAATATGATGCAACTCATGCAATACATTCACACATAAATGTATGATGGCATTAATGTATACGCTCATCTCAAATGATGGAATAGCGTGTGTAGAACATTTGGAGTTTTGGATGTACCTTTTAGAGGCAGGATACAGCTCTACTGTCACCACCTCAATACCATTCCATGCAGCCACACTGACGCCACAGAAGAGACACTGCAGAGCGATAATCGCCGACTGGCTGAAGCTTAAAAAGAGGAAAAAGGTGCATCCTGCTGAGACCAGCATGGAGCCACCTGAGGAGATGAAGCCAATTAAAAAAGGAAATTCCATTGCTGAATAAAGTATGAATAATTTTACAACACACATAAGGCTTTAAGGATAGGCTTATTTTCTTATCTTTTGAATGGGGAAAAAAATAAATATTACTTACAAACAGCCATTTTTGTAATGTTAATTAACCCTGCAACCTGAATACTAATGTACCCGGAAAAAAAGGCTATGGGACAATGAATATTACAGACATCGCAAGAAAGCAATGGTAATTTGGCTTATTAGCATTTGATTGGGTCAGATAAAATATCGGCCTGGATTAAGGGTAACCACTTCTAAAAAAATATTTCTCTATAAAAGGAAAATCTGTCTTGTTAGTTTAATAAACAAGATAATTTCTGCTGTGATGCAGTTGATGCGTCTTATCTGTCACTTAAATAATACCAATTTCGTCATACGCAGCTGGGTATGATGACAATTAGGCTTTTGTCAAGTCAATGTTGATGTTGACAATGGTTATCTGATTTTATTTTAATTTAAATCATGTTTTAAAAACGCTTAAAGCATAAGACATTTCAACTTTCTCAACAGAATATCAAATTTCACTCAACCTACAAGGTACAACAATGCAATACGATAAAAACTGGAAACAAAGTAAAATACACATCACCTATAATTTTGACTCTGCCAATCTTCTCCATGAAAAGGGCAGAGATGATGTTGCCAGGCAACACAGCCAAACTTCCAAGAAAACTGACCAGATATACAAGGACATCATTCTCTTCACCAGTGTCCAAGTGGCAGCCATGTTTGTCATGTTCAAAGGTGTTGTTTTCCATTTTACAGTCAATGAACTTCTCCTTTAGATCTATATAGACAGTAAAGAGCATCATAGATAAATGAGTTTCCAGGTGTTGTCTCTTTTTGTTGGAACAGCTTCAGGAAGTGAAAGAGAATAAATTATGGGTATCCACCACTGGCTTTACCATTCATATACAGTTTTGAATGCATACTTCATGTTTTCCTTTATGAAGTAACAACCAAGAGTATGAATCTAAGGCTCTATTTACATTGTAGCGTGTGATGTCCATTTTTACTTTTGTTCTTGTCTAACTGTTTATATTTCAAAAACAAATGTCAGTCGTGGGCGAATAAAACTCTTCAGTGAAGTGAGAAGGATGTGGAAAAAACATGACACACATTGCCATATACGTTCACAGAAGCACAATAAATTTGGCGCCTTCGACATATTTCAGTTTTCATGCATTTGTGGCTTGTCTGTCAACTTTGTGCATCATTTTCTTAATCTGATAGTTTCATATTTGGTATCGCGAAAAGTGTGTTCTTTGCCTGCCATTACCTCCCCGTTTTGCTAAACAGTGATCTTTAAAACTTCCAGACTACTGAGGGACTGTGCGGTAACCTCAGTTTGAGTCTGCAGAAAGTCCCCACCTCTGTGGATTTCCTGTGTATGGCTCCAGTTTTTTACCTAGGTCTACAATGTCTTGTGTGTCTTGTGTCTGTATTGCTACTGCAACCAAGAAATTCCTCGAATACGGGATGAAGTAATGTTCTAATCTAAAAAAAAAAAAAAAAATCTAATGCGTAGGATCCTCTTATACATATCCAATTTATTTATATCTATAGAGCAGTGGTTCTTAACCTTGTTGGAGCTACAAAACCCCAGCAGTTTCATACGTACATTCACTGAACCCTACTTTGGTGTTAAATAAAATGTGTTTTTTTTTCCAAATTCAAGACATACATTCCTCGGAGCACTGATTGGCCAAGCAATGTCACATGATCATCTGCAGCCAGTGATGGTCAATCGGGGCATGTTATCGTGAATAGACATGATGAGTCGATGCGTCTTTACCATCCGTGGTAGAGGCTCCACCGATCCCCTGAGACCGACTCACTGAACCCCTCAGGATCGATCGAACCCAGGTTAAGAACCACTGCAATAGGGTATCCCACAGAAGTGTATACGTGCACCCCCCTCCTTTCTGCATTTTTTTAAATTACAGTGGTACCCCGAGATACGAGAATTTGTTCCGGGACTGAGCTCGTATGTCGATTTACTCGTAACTCAAATGAACGTTTCCCATAGGAATGAACTAAAAACAAAGGAAATCATTCCAACCATCTGAAAAAAACACACCAAAAAACACGATATCGGATTGTAAAAACATATTTAATTGTTCGAATTCGCCATCTATTAACAAAGTAACAAATAAATAGTTGTTTCATAGTACTGAAATGTGTTAAATAGTACTAAAATTAGACAGATTTTGCCAAGGGGGGAGAGAGAGAGGGACAGAGATACGGGAGGAAGGACGTTTTGCACGGCAACACACTCGTAACATAACATGAACAAATTTATGTCGAGATATGATTGTATATGTTTTTCTTCTGGAACCAGCTCATTTTCTAAGTACTATACGATTGCTTTTTTCGACAACTGTTTTCCGTCACACCTAGTGTCGCCACCCCAATGAATGAGGTTTTTTTTACTAACTTGAACCATACCACTGATTAAACATGTCAGTCAAACCACTGAACCGTACCAACATGTGCTTCATCACCTGAACCTACCTGTATGAATGAAGACTGTGTTTCGTATGGTGCAGTTCTCAAACACTGTGTCAGTGGACTTGATATCCTCAAAGAGACAGTCTTCAAACAAAGAGTCCTCAAACTTCACAGACTTCAGTTCTATTTTGATGAACCTATGATTATGGGATGGAACACAGAGACAATAGACAAAGGAAACATGGACTAGGACTTCTATTGCTGGTGTATTGCAAAATATGCAGAATGGCCCCAGTAATACATAGCAGTCAATCATAGCTGGGTTGTACTGCTATCCAAACAAGTTTTGTATAATGTGTTGACATGAATGCCATATAGTACTTACATGTATGCATACATGTTGAGCTTCATGGCAGTATCATATTTCAAGTGGAAAACTTGTTATTGTATTAATGAGAAACCCCATTCCGTCATTTGAATTATGCAATAGCATAGAAGTCAGGTAATATATACAGTAGTAGGAGCTGACACATACTGTATACCAAAAACTTTCTTTCATTAAATATAGTAACGTAAATATGATTTACAAGTAACACCATCTAGAAAAATTCTGTTTGAATTTAGCATGCCGTTTGTGTTTACATATTGAAGAAAATGACAGACATTTATTGATGTAAAGCCTTAAGAAATGAATTGATTACTTCCAAAGATTATTTTGTGATTTTGTGTCTATTCAAGAAAAGCATGTGAGCTGAGACAAAGGAAAAATATTTTCTTGCAATAGATCAGAGATTCAGCACTCAATTTATCTGTTGTTTTTGGCATAGATTAGAACAATTAATGAACCAAATTAAGCCATGCAAATTATGAATGCAAATGGTTTTCTGTCTCTGTGAGCCATACGAATGACTGGCGATCACTTTAAGGTGTAGCTCCAGCACCTCACAAGTTGTGGGCCACAACCCTGACATGGATAAGCGGAGTTGAACATGATTAAAAATGAATATAAGGCCAGGACTTGATGTTTTTTTTTAATTGATGTCACCAGACCTTAAACTGTCTTTGCACCTTTCAACATAACGCTGTGATTTCATATAAATTGGGAATAGTATTTTTACCCTTTTCCAGCTTGGCGCTATATTTCAAGAAAGCAGCCAAGTATGAAACCTACATTACAAAGATTCACCCGGTATGATGACATAGTAGGTACAATCTACTCGAATTGCTAAGCATTCTTATGCCAGACTCAGACAACACAAATTTTTGGGGTTACTATATCACCCATGGAAGTACCGAACAAAGTGTCCTATTACAAGAAATGGTGTCATGAAGTTAAAGGCATTTACCCTATAAAAAGAACTCAAGACGAAAGCTCAAATACACATACATGTTGTTCAATATATTCTTTTCTATACATTAGGTCACACTAATATTTACCCGTGTACTATATTTTATCACAACTAATTAACTGCAAATGGCAGGGTGTTCCCTGCCTAGTGCCCGTAGTTAACTAGACCTGTCAACTTTTTACAGTTTTTAACGTTTTATACGTATTTTAAACGTTTTTTTTACCATTTCAAATCATGTACGGCGTACACCGACTTTTGTACGGGGAAAATAAAACAATAAAAAAAATCCCCAATATTTATGAAAACCGATCTCAACAGGACCGTTTTGGCTAAAATCCAGATAGTCTTGTAGGTTGGTAGCCAACGACGCTACTGTCATCGATTGTTACTATTGTCACGGTATACCAGCAAAAATTATCCTCAATCGTATGTATTTTTTTAGCGGTGCATACGGCAATATCGATAAAGGATGACATGCGCATGCGTAAATATACATAGAGTAAATATTGTGGAAGCAAGCATGGACGAGCCACCTTGTAAGAAACGAGTTGCTGCGAGTAAACATGCGTCGTACGGTGTTTGTACGTTTTTTGTGGGGTTTGTACGAGGAATCATAATCATTTTTAAGGGCAGTTATCGGCAGAGGCTGACAGGTATGCTTTTGGCTCAGTGGTTGTTCAATAAGGCTTTGTTGCATTAATCCACAGTTTATTGACCAATTTTAAATACACTGCACAAAGAGTCATTATCAATCAAGTGATACTTATGCAAACCTCCTGAGATTTATTAGCTGCACATTTTGCACATTTTCGTATGTGCAAAGGCAAAATGATTAATCACTAACATATATTATACCTAATGATTCATATGCAGCACAACATGTGTTTTGTGGTGACAATAAATAATACTATCTAATACCTTAACCTTTGTATCTTGTAAAAAATGTTGCACAACGCTCTTCAATTTAGAAGAGATTTTATCAAGAACACACAATAAATACACATCTCGTTTTGATGTTTTTCTGTATAATCACTGACTAGGATTGTGGAGAAAGTGAGTGGCACATACTTGTCACGGATGTATTCCCCTTCTTTATGGACTTGGTTTTCTAAAGAAAAGTTGAAATGGAAGTTGTCCACTTTTTCTCTGTGGAATACCTGAAGACAACAAGATTGTCAGCCAGATAGAAATATTCATGAACTGCTTTATTGATATCATTTTTATACAATGAAATTGGCTATGTGTGGTTTACAAGTTTGGGGACAAAATTCTCATTTCACAGTCAGTACACCCTAAAAAAATACTTTTTGTACCTAATAAAAATGATCTTCTATATGTCCTACTTATTACTTGAATGAAACTGCTTACTTTTACTCTTGATTCATACTCTTCATTTTGGAGGTGCTTGATCATGTCGGGGAACCACACAGACAGGCCGTAATAGCTGTGACAAAAAAAAAAGAAACAAGAAAAAATTGGGTGTGAATTGCTTCTTAAAATACAAAAATTGTGGGCACATTGTTAGCAAACCTGAAAGCCATGCAGAACCAAATAATGGCCATGAAGAGTGTTGCAAACCTCAGCTCAGCAGAAAAGAGAGATGCCACATTCTTTAACACCTGAGCCCAAAGCACAAATACTTACAAAATCATTTAAAACAAGTTTCTTTCATTCTAACATTCCATTTATTTGCCCAATTGTCTTCATGGTGAGAGATGAATCAATGAAATCGTATAATAATAGCTCCGAAATTGCTCACCACCAATTTTAGATCCAAGTAAAACTTACATGCTCTTTATATGCTACCATATATATTATTATACTAAGGATGGGTACCAACCAAAGCTTAATCAAACCAGAATTTTTATGAATTAATTTGTGCAACTCCAGTTTTATACCTAGGTCTACAATGTCTTCTGTGTCTTTGCTTCCTACTGCAACCAAGATCATTTCCCGAATACGGGGTGAAATAAAATTCTAATTTAATCCAAACTTTACAAGAGAAACATACAAAGGGCATTTGAATCACTGCAGTGTTTCAAATATTAAAGTATATGCAGATGAGCTGCATAAAGTATGATGTACATACCAGTTTACAGAGTGTGAGTGAGCGGACAAGCCAGCGTTGTACAACTGTTCCTGTAGCACTTTGAATTTCAATTAACTCATCCTCAGCTGTTTTTGGAGCCTTAATATGGGTCACCTATATAGGATGAATGGAAACATGTATACTTATCTGATCATTAAAATTTTGTAGTCATTGCATATAGTGATGCCACTTAAATTCAAGGCAATACCAGTTACCACAAATTGACACATTTCTCTGGCAAATTACATTTGAATGTGATCAAACTTAAAGTCATTCTTAGCTTGTTCATAATCTGATACAATTTTTCCACTAAAAAGGATTTCATTTCATTATCATTATTCCTCCAGTGCCCCCTTGCTCTCTCATTTTCTCTCTTTCTATCTCTTTGCTTAGAATCAGCAATTTGTTACCATGTTGCTGCAAAAAAAATAGTATTGACAGAGTTACTATTTTCAGTGTGGGAACTTTAAAATTAATTTTGAGTAAAGTATTCTGGGCATTGTGTATAATGTGTACTCACAGTGAATACTTTTTCTGGCTGTCCTTTGGCTCTCCAATTGGTGTCATGGACCTGCTTTAGAATCATCCATGCTTCATCATGCTTGGCATTCTGCTCAAGAAACAAAATCACCTTTGTGACTAATATATCAAAAAATAATTAAAAAAAAAAAATAAAAATCATAATAATATAATATTCAAAAAATGACATATCTACATCTACCTCTACATCTACCTCTACATCTACGTCTACATCTACCTCTACATCTACCTCTACATCTACCTCTACATCTACCTCTACCTCTCTCTCTCTCTCTCTCTCTCTCTCTCTCTCTCTCTCTCTCTCTATATATATATATATATATATATATATATATATATATATATATATATATATATATATATATATATATATATATATATATATATATATATATATATATATATATATATATATATATATATATATATATATATATATATATATATATATATATATATATATATATATATATATATATATATATATATATATATATATATATATATATATATATATATATATATATATATATATATATATATATATATATATGTATATCAAACAAGAAAGACAGTTAAATTAAATAAAATATTTTTAATTTGATTTGTCATGAAAATTGCATTGCTGGATTATAAATAAATAAACATTTAAAAAATAAAACACTACACACCAACACTTAATGTAAAGACAACCAAATTGAGCATAAATCCGAAATGTTGATGCAGTCTCACCTCAAGCAAGAAGCGAGGACTTTCAGGCATGAACATTAACCCGATTAGTGCAGCAATAGCAGGAAGAGCTGCAACCAGGACAAATAACCTCCAACTGTGGAACTGGAACTCAGTGCCCATGCTGAAACCCCAACCTAAAGACACACCGCAAACTCAAAATTAATTTTAAAATGATACAACAAATTGAATGGGATATACAATTTTATAGAAATATTAGGATCCCACCATATCTGGGAATAATTCCCCAGGCCGTGAAAGAAGCATAAATGCCACCAATCATCCAGAACATACACAACCAGGACAGATGCTCTCCTCGTTTGTCCATCTGGAGGAACTCAGAGAAGTACGAGTAGACTATAGGAACTGTTCCACCGATACTGGAAAAACAGAGAGACGGTATTTGTAAGAGATGTTTGCTTTCAACCAGAATTGTCAACTAGTTCATAGAAATATGAATAAAATGTCATAGAAACAAATTGTGAATACAAATAATGGGAACAAAAATAAATTATAATGACCTGTCTCTATCAGTCATTAACTGACAAAGACCAAAATCCATACAATTTGTTAATTTCATTCTATTATTCATCTTCTGAACCTCTTATACAGACAAGGGTTTTGGGGTGCTGGAGCCTATCCCCTTTTACTTCCAATCCCAACCAAGGAAAATTTGGAGTCTTCAATATAGACACAACCATTAATGCACACATTCATAATCACGGACAATTTGGAGTAATCAATCAACGTACCATGGATATTTTGGGAAGTGGGAGGAAACTGGACTACTCAGAGAAAACCTAAGCAAGTACAGGGAGAAATCTTTACATTACCATGCCCAATTTTTTTGTTTTGTTGTAGTATATTAATATAGAAGATTACAAATTTTAAAAAAGCTTATCTTAGTTGCATATATGGGTTTTCTCCAGGTATTGGTAAGTTCATGAAATACTCCATTCTTCTGAGTGCTGTTTGCGAGTGGGATCATTTGTCTATGTATGACTCGTGATTGGCTGCCTACAGTCAGCTGGGATTGGCCTCAGCCATGTGAACCACATGAGGATAAACAGTATTGAAAATGAGTGAATGAATGATTTTCTCAATGGTCTGTTACTCTTAGGTATGGTTTCCCTCAGGGTTTTTTTTTTTGGGAGTTTGATGTTTGGGCTTTTTCCGTGTGACCTGTCGTGATTACCCATTGAGTTCATTTGCCGTTTCCCCGCCCCTCGTGTCTCTCTTGCTCACTGCCTCTCATGCCACTGATGTGTTTCTCATTGTCTCATCAACCCAAGTCTGTCTATTTAATCCCTGTGTATTTGCTGAGTTCTTGTTGGATCGTCTGGTGTTAATGTGTAATGGTTATTTCTATTCCTAAACCTGTCATAAAATATAACTATGTAACTCTAAGCATTCCAGGGGGTAGCTCAACTCTCAGCTTCAGTTTTGAGAAAATAAATGGATGAAATGGTAGTAATACTAGAGTAGGAGTAGTTTGAAGATAACAGAATTTCAGTGCAAAACTAAAATAAACATACAAAAGTCCGTCTGCAAAAGCTAAAGACAAGAACAGCAAACCTCTTGAACAGTTTACGTATTAAAAAGTACTCATGAATCACCTCAAGCAGTTCTATATTTAGTGCTAAACTGCACATTCGTACTACAACATGGCGGTATCACATGCAAATGACATGGTTATGACAAACATTCAATGAATGACACAGGACATGGCGGACAACCTACACCGAGGAGACATTTTTTTGATTTGGTGCAGGTTATTTGTGGATGGATATATTTGTGTTATGCCGTGACCTGATTTCTAAGCGCGCAAATCCCAGTGGAGTTGTATTATTCTGAGCTTAGCCGTTGTGCTTTGTCCGAGCAATAAAACACCAGACTGCATACAACCAGCTGTACATGAATTATAAGCGTTCATGGCATCAGGAAGACATAAAATGTTAGCAAAGTGAATTTTAAACACAACATAGGCCACTCATTCAGTTAAATCATAACCATAGGATATATATTATTATATTACATGTATTATTAATGGATTTTTTTTTTATTGTAGCAGCAATGATCGGATATCATTGCTTTAGAAAAAAAGGCCTCTTGCTAAAAATCAAAATTCATAAAACTGTTCTATAACTGTTATTGTTCAGGTGCTCTGTCAAAATGTCCTACTTTTGCAAAACGTCCTACTGGAGCTGAATTTGATGACCAAAGTAGTACGGCAATCTTTCAGCTTGCTTTGGATAGGTCATTAGGGTCGCAGGGGGTGCTGGAGCCAATCCCAGCTGTCTCCGGGCCAGAGGCAGGGGACACCTTGAGTCAGTGTCCAGCCAATCGCAGGGCACAAAGAGATCGACCACCATGCTCATCCACACCCATAAATAGGACAATTTAGAGTGTCCAATCAGCCTACCGTGCATGTTTTTTGGAATGTGGGAGGAAACCAGAGTACCTGGAGAAAACCCATGTAGGCTCGGAGAGAACATGCAAACGCCACACAGATGGACATGAGCTGAGATCTGTAAAGACGACGCGATAACCACACGCACCACCGGCCCTCCCGTGCATAAAGAGTGAACGTGCAAAAAAAATACTTAGAATAGAAATCTTAAGCAATACGATATTAATACACTCATTCATTCATTTTTCACAACACTTGTCCTCACATGGGCCACAGATGGTTCTGAGCCTAACCCAGCTAACTCTGGTCACCAGTCAGGGAACACCCTGAATTGGTGGCCAGCCTATCTCATCAGGACATAAGAAGAGAACCATTGACACTCAGACTCATACCTAGAGTGTTCAACCAGCCTACCATGCATGTTTTATGGACAAAGGGGAAAACTTACGCAATCCCGGGGAGAACATGGAACTCCACACAGCGAGGACCCATCTTGTGTCCCAAGACTCTGAGGCCGACATGCTAACCACCACCATTTCTTTCTAAAATTATGAATATCATAATCTGAGACTGGCTGGCAACCCATCTACTGTGTACCCTCCATCATCCTTGAATTCAGATGGCACTTGTCTAATGTGTAAAGGTGTTATGGATGGAAATTACAGAAAAATTCTGCATTTAGTTTAATAACCCATGTTCTGAAAGGATTTCATGCCTATCGAGAATTGCTTACAATGCTAAGTGTACCTGCGTACGCGTACACACATCAGTTAAAAGCGGCAAGTAATAACGATTCTCGTTTTTATTGAGTGTTATTTTACATTTTTATTGTATTCAAAAACCTTTGGCACACTTTTCTTTAATAACTTTTTAAAATTGTGCATTTTTTTTTGGTAGCTTTTAAGCAAAATGTTGATTTGTTGAACAAAAATATTCGTCACATAATGACAGCTTCCCGGGCTTGCATGGGTTTCTTCCCACATCCCAAAAACATACAGAAGAGGCTGGTTGAACACTCCAATTTGCCCCTTGTTGATGAGTGTGAGTGTGAATGGTTGTCTGTCTCTTTGTGCCCTGCGATTGGTTAGCCACCGACTCAGGTGCGAACCCTTGTGACGATAGGTGGTTAAGAAAGTTAGATGCGTGAGTTACCCGATTCCTGAGAGGAGCCTGAAGAAGAGGAAGAAGCCATAGCTCTGTGCCAAGGAGGACAGGAAGACAAAGGCACAGTCTATAGTTAACGCCACAACTAAGCAACGTCGGCGGCCAACTTTGTCAGCAAGACCGCCCCATATGAATGCTCCCACCATCATACTCAGGAAGACAATCAGACCTGCAGAGAAGAACAGATAGATTATACATTTAATTACTTTGTGTCACGTTTTGTTGGGGTTTTGGGTGGAGCTGTGTTTGTGTGTGTTTTCCTTGTGTATGCTGTCTGGATGATTGCTGTGTGTGTTTTGTCCCTTGTGTCCCTACGGGCTTCCCTTTCCTCTTGTTCCCAGTTCAGTGTCTTTTGTAATCAGCGCCTGTCTGTGTATTTAAACGAGTGTTTTGTGGCAGGGCGTGGGAGTATGACCAAGTGTCTTCTGTTTTGTGGTTGCCTGGATGAGATTTTGTGAGTACTGATGCCTCTTCATTCGTTGTGTGCCCTCCCCATTTAGTTGTTATTTTGGTAACTTTTTCCCAGTTTTTGTTGACCTATTTTCTATTTAAAGTCCTAAGTTCTTCACCAACACTTCTGTTGCCTTTTCCTGTCTCCCGCATCCTGGGTTCTACTTTGCTGCACACCAGAGGCAGTCATGACACTTTGTAGTAACATATTATTTAAGACAATACCTAATTTATGACGAAACATTTACCACAGATCTGAGCAAAAAATATTTTACAAGGTATGTATTATTATTGTACATAAAGAGTAATTGTAAATTGGTTGTATACTTGAAAAGCACCTTTCCACCTTCCTGCCACTCAAAATGCTTTAACACTATATCGTTATTTGCCTACTGATGACAGACCATCAGGAGCAATATTGGGTTCAGACACAAGGTCACCAGGATGGGTAATTGAATCGGCAACCCCGAGGTTGGGTTTGGGAATGACAAGCACTGAGCTGTGCCACCATATTCATCTATTACATATTATATAGAGAATATAGTGCATATTAGGCGTAGTGTTCAACAATTAAACACATTAACAGTGATTACTAACACAACTTCCTTGTCATAATTCTTAATCATGTTATTGTCGACAAAATCTGTTCATTCATATCTTTTCTGAACCACTATCCTCACTAGGGTTGCAGTGGATGCTGGAGCCTATCCTGGCAGACTTCGAGGAGGAGGACACTCTGAATCGGTGGTTAGCCAATCGCAATTATGCTCACACTCATACCTAGGGGCAACTTAAAGTGTCTAATCTGCCTACCATGCATGTTTTTGGAATGTGAGAGGGAACCAGAGTACCCAGAGAAAACCCACACAACCCTGGGGAGAACACAACACGAACTCCACACAGGTGGACCGACTTGGATGTGAACCCAGGACCCTAGAGCTGTGAGGCCGACACGCTAACTACTCAAAACTCTGTTCGGGCCACAAAATCCAATAGTATCCATCCATTTGTTAGTGATTAAAGTGCCATAACTATTGGTGGCCAAAAACCTATGCCACCATTTTGTTATGTAGTATCAGGAAAATAAATATTTCAATATAAATCCATCTAGGATGTGTATTTAAAACAAATAAAGGACAGAATCTTATTGCCACACCTAAGGGATAATGGTTATGTTGTTTGTTTTGAAAAAAATGATGGCCATAAAATTAAAATATGAGCCATGAAATATCTTAGAATATTGTTTTAGACATAATAAAACAGTATAACCAGACTTGCAGAAACCTATAATGAATATTTTCATTATTATCCACTGTGACCTTCGAAGATTAACTATAGAACAAAGTATCAAAAGTTGGATGAAGATATGTTCGTAACTAAAAACATAAAGATATGTTCGTAACTACAAAATTTGGCGACACTATAGTCCAACAATGGGGCATACTAACAAACCAACAAATACCTGATAACAAAGGGGTACAAAAGCCGTCTCTGCAGTGAGTGAGCATTTTACAAAGAATAATTTTGCAAACGCCAATCATAATCAAAAGGTCTTCGCACAGTATTTAATGCCTTTTAACAGGAGAGTATCCCTTGTCTCTCTCACTACTACGACACTTACTATCAGCTGGACCTAACTCAGCTCCCCATCAGCAGTGACACCTTGACTAGCACCTCCCGCAATCCTTGTGAGGATGAGCGATTGGGAAAATGAACGAAGGAAAGGTTGACTTTTTTTAGTCAGTATTTCCTGTGGCTAGTGGTTTTGCAAATTACCAGCTTCTTACCATTTTGAGAATCGAAACCAAATAAAAATAGTTAAATGGTGTTGCTAATTTGCATAACCGTCTCATCACCTCCTTTTGAAGTCCTGTACAATTGAACTAGAAAAGAAAGAAAATGACTTTTCTTTCCATTTATCCATTAGCCACTTTGACGCAAAAAGTATATCGAATATGAATATGAAATGTGAGCATGAGACCACCCAGCCACCTGCATGTCTGTCTTTTTATACCTGTCGTTCTATAATTATCGCCTGTCTACCTTTAATGACTATTTTGCACCATTTTTGGTGAGTTCCTCTTTCTTAACGATTGCAACCCATCACATGAATTTTAAGCATGCTGCATTCGTGCCAAGACAAATTCTATCGACCAATCTTTGGACCGCATATTTGCTAACCAATGGATTGGGAGTAATTGATCAAAATCATGGTTCATAGAAGATATGTTGCATCAGCTAGGGTTACCACCAAATGAAAGTGGTGCAAGTCTGGCTGTTATAGCGATCCTAGATTCCTTCTTGCACAAATATACTGTGATCTCAAGGTTGATAACTGGGTCAAGCGGTGCACTTGTCTCATGTGAAGGAGATATCAAATCTTACTTCAACGACTCAAAGATTGCATGTAAATATTTCCCTCCATCCATTTGTTATATAATGCTAAATGGAACACACTACAAGTGTGCAGATGGCCATACAACAGGGGGGAGTTCTGGGTGTGACTATTCATTAATATACATTTTGATCCTTTTTTATACTGCATATCACTATTTCAGAACTGAGTCCTGTATATGAAAACACATAAGAACATACAAAGGAAAGTGTAAGTGGCTTGACTGGTTTAAAAAAAAAATTAAATGGTTCACAATGTCTGCACTGCAGCACTCTCTATCCTCCACCCATAATTCTTAATGTCACTCCTCCCTTTCCCTTCTCCTGTCCACTGCTTGGGTATTCATTCACACACTCCAAATCTGTCTCCCTGTCTGCATTTTACCACTATTCATTTTTCTATTCCTCTTCCCACACTTCTGCAAAAGTCTAACGTTCAAGTATGTACTTTCACTTTTGCATACACCCTACAAAACCTGTAGAAATTCAAATAAAGAACGGAGTATACCTTAATTTTGCAGAGCAATAACGACAGCAAGCTGATTCATTTCTGCATTATCAGTTTTCCACTGGCTAATGTGACTCCAGACATACTTTAAGGATTGAATGGATTTACAATACAATACATAAATGACGATGAATCCCACACAACATTATTGGATTGGATTGGATTGGATAACTTTGTTCATCCCATATTCGGGAAACTTAATTGTGGAAGTAGCAAGAGGGTGATTAGACGGAACAGCAATCCATTTTATAATAGGAGTGTAATTTTAATATACTTATTTGACCAGAGGCCGTTGATGGGCAGGATTCTGTAAGTGTCTGCGCCTCGTCTCTGCGTTGTAAAATTCATGATTGACTAGTCACTAGATGACACCACTAGATGACGCCACTAGATGACGAATGTCGCGAGATTGTCCGCACCCCCTGCTGCATCACTATGGTATCGCATTGACGATCAACAGAACTCTTACATTGCTAGGATTCTGTAAGTGTCTGTGCCCCGTCTGCATCGTAAAATTCATGAATGGTTCTTTCATTTAGTTCATTTTTAGTGGTTTATGGTTCTTTATAGGAATTTGGAATTTGGAATCTTAATCACTGGAGTACAAAAATATATTTTTAGTAATGCAGATTTACAAAAAATAGTTACAAAAATATTTGTCTACGTAATTACGCAATTTTTCCACAAAAAAAAAATAGCATTCGATGAAAATAGTCAAAAAAATAAAATAAAAAACCTGATCGACCGCCTCCGGTCGATTTTGCTGACTATGTTACCTTTATTGTTGCTTGTGCCACAAATGCATGTTCATTTAAATTATGGAACCATCTTTTTTATACTTTAGGAACAAATAACACAGTACATCAACAGCAATATATTAATTTCTGTTCATCATTAGATTAGTTTAGATTTGATTAAATAACTCTATTCATTCCGTATGTACTTTAGTGATGATATTGATTGGATAACTAAAGATCGTATGAGCTGTGTAACCAACACGAATGTAATTATAACACAGAGAGCTCTGCCAACAATTTCCCGTAATGTTGCAGTCTCTCAACATTAATTGATGAGCTAGCATGTGGAAACCCATCGCATTTCTTTTTTGCGCTTCACATTTGTTTTGGCCATTTACAAAATGCTAAAAATAAAAAGGTTGTTCCAACTTCCCAGACCACATATATTACATCAGTGCTTCTCAATAATTTTCTGCTCAATGTTAATGATTGTTGTCTTTAAATATTGGACACTCCTGGTACACCTGGTTGGTGGAAGGGCACAGAATATGAAACTTATTTGTGAAGGAATTATATAACTGGTGTTATGATTTTTTTCCAATAATTAGAAAAACAATGTATAATAATAATGATGAGAAAGAATCGTATTTACTGATTTTCGAATGAAGAGTTGAGTTACCTGTTTATACATTTGTTATTTCTAATAATAACATTGTTTTGTACATTTTAACTGCAGTTTGTTCCATGATGCTTAATCTAATAATTCATTAGATTTTCATCATTGCCTTTGAGACAAAATTTGTGTTTTTCAGCTCTGCTGTGATCATATTCACAGTAGATCCTGGATAGAAATGGTCTCCTTATAAATTATGGAGATCAAAAAATGTACATTAAGTAAAATTTTTAGAAGATACTTTGTCCATGGTCAATGTATCACTTAACGAACTGCTGTCACAGCTCTTTTATGTTAGGGATAGCTGTCAGCTCCACACATAAGAAATTGGTAAGAGATCTTGATGGGCTAATTGAAAGAAACAGATATGTGTAATGAAATAAATAAATATAAAATTAAAGTATCACACATCCTGCTTTGTGAGTGTTACGCAAGAGAATGCTCAAGCCTAAAGGAAACTAGCAGACAGGTTGCATAAACATATGCATCCCATTTATCTGCATATTCATCATTACATTTTCATTTACTAACCAGTCAATTTCCGTAACTGGGTTTTGCATAAAAGTGCATGAATACTTTAGATTATGATGGAAAGATACTTTCAGTCAAATGAAAATGCAGCAGAATGGAGAGTGAATAAAGAGAACAATAAAACACCCAAACATATTTACTGAATTAATGGACTTACCCAGCATCCCTTTCTCTGCATTTGACAGGCACAGATCCTTTTCAGCTGAGGGCAAAACGAAGGCAACCACAAAACATTCGACCCCATCAGCCATGAGTGCCAACCCCAACACCATGAAAAGTGTCCACTGGAACTTTCCATGACCACAATCTTCCATGATGTCCTCATACTGTTCCGATAACTCTTGCAGTTCAGAGAGTGCACCACCAGCTCGTGATTTAGCCCTGAGATTGTGAAGGAAATAAATAGTTATTCAAGAATGAATCATTCTCTAATCTGTTTACATGAACACAAAAAGGGTACATTATTTTAAAAGGATAGATTACGACCAGTCTGGTGGAGGAGTGGTTAGCGTATCGGCTTCAAAGTTATTGGATCGAGGGTTCGATTGCAAGTAGGTGTTCTCTGTGAGGAGGTTGCATGTTCTCCCTGGAGTTTCGTGGGTTTTTTCTCTAAGTACTCCTGTTTCCTTCGATATCGCAAAAAAACATGCAATTTCAATTGCCCCTATGCTACTATGTTATGACAATTTGACTACATGTACACCCTTTAACGGTATTGCTCATTTTGTAAATGGTCCAGATAGCGGAAGATGTACGTACATGTAAAAATAAGACTTATGTTACGATTCTCCATGTAAATGATTACATGAAAGTTGACATTTGTCTTGAAGTATATTATGAAAGGGATCTAATTCTGACCTGACCAAAAACTCGAACCATACATTTCTCTCCTGGCCCATGCATGCAATATTAATAAAACAGAAAACCATCAATATGCACTATGTCTGTCTAAATTACATTTATGCTAAATGCTGATATGGTCATATCAAACCACAAGAAGAAAGGCCTGGCTTTGCCCGCCTAACCTGTTTGGGTGACAAAACCTCTCCACTTTGAAGCTGCCGTGGCGGCAGTTTCTCATGGTGCCTCTACTTTAATTAAACAAAGAATTTTGAAAAAATGAGCCCAAATTTGTACTTTTTGGCCTTAAAAATGTGACTCCCAGTTAGAAAAATCAAATTAAAAAATATATATTAAAAAATAGATCATGGTAACATCCTAGAGCTGTACATTTGCAAATAACCGAGTCAACCAATAACATTTCGCGGAAAAGTTTGAAATGAAGCAAAACTGAACAATCAGGCACATTCACAACTTCCTGCTCGCCAGTGGCTTTTGTTGAGAGGGCAGGCAAAAGGGACCTGCGTTAAATGTCAGCAGACTAATCATTTCTAAAAATTGACATCAATTTTCTTAGGTCCTAACTCGCTGGAATGTTTTTAAATTTGTTTTGCCATAGTCGGATTTACCACAGTAAGAGGTTAGTACAGCTGTCTCTTGGCCGAGTCTGCGATTCAATTGATGAACGCTTACCATTTCTCCTCGTCCCAGAAAATCGATTTTTTCTTTTAATTGGGGGCCAAATTCAAAAATTGAGCACGGCAAAATCCCAGAGCCGTACATTTCCAATTGAGTATTCAAAGCTGCATTCACAGCGGATGTATGGTGTTAACAGACAAACACACTAACGCTCAGAAATAGTGATATATCTAGATATAGGTTGTAAGAAAAAAGCCAATAATCGCTTTTTGGTATCAAATCTAGATAATATTGTGACCTAATGCATTCTAGAGCTATCTCACCTTGCAGCTCTCTGTGCAGCCTTCACCTCATCAGGATGGGGTATACCTTGATATTCTCCTTCATACATCTGCTCTTCTTCATCGTGGCCTTCAGTGACATCACTTGCGGCATCCTCTTCCTGAGGAGGGTAATCCGCCTGGTAACCATATCCATCATGACCACTTCCATTACCTTCTCCGTAAGTCCCATAGCTGTCATCAGTTTGGTGGTATATGTTGTTTTGGTGGCGGTCGGCCATTGTTGTTTCTACCTCACGTCAGTGCTGAGAAACTATTTGTAAAACAGTTGGAAAGTGCCTAATTCTTTGCCTTTGTGCTTTGAGTGAATAATCTGCAGTGTCTTATACTTTTTGAAGGTGTGAAATGTGAACCTTAAATTATAATGGGCCTATTGTTTAAAAATAGTGGCACTGTCGATCACATTTATTGAGCTTGTTGCTTTTTTGTGGGAAGTGCGTAATAATGCATATCCAACTGTCTTCAGAGATGAGTGAAGGTACTGGACTGGTATAAATTGTCTTCAGAGAACTGAATGTGTAGTCAATATCCAAATCTAAAAAAATAGACAGAAACAAAAAGTTCAATTATTTCTCATTCTTGGCTTTGACACATCTTTGGGTTACCTTCTTCACACAATAGTCCTTTTTGCCAAAACAAAGCATAGTGCATTGTCTCATTTAGGTCATTTTTCCCTTCCATATTCAAGTTTTGCTACATTTTTTTCACTGTCAGTTATTTGCTGTGGTACAAAGGTTCTGCTTTACCACAGATGTGACTATATTTCCTCCCAAAGCATGACATTCTATGGTGTCCCTTGAAATTAGGCTTTAGTCAAAGCTTCGAACTGATGAAATAAACGTGGCATCTTTAAATGTTACATTTGTAATTGTCCACACAAATTGCACAGTATTCTCTATATATATCTAGAAAGGTTTAAGCAAATTTGAAGATTAAATCATGATTTTTCTGAAAGTATTGACAAATCAAGACAGTTTAAATATTTGCCCATGTAAATGATTGGGAGTTTTTCACGGGCTTCCATGGGTTTTCTTCAGGTACTCCACTTTCCTCGCATATCCCGAAAACTTGAATGCTAGGCTGGTTGAAGTCTCCGAAATTACCTCTAGGTATGAGAGTGATCGTGAATGGTTGCCTATCTCCTTGTGCAATGTGATTGGTTGGGATGGTTGAGGTAGGCTCTAGCACTTGACTGTTGTTTGTGCTTATGCACCAAACAGCAAATCAGGTTACCCACCCTTTTTGGAATCGTTTGAAGCGGTGCTGGGGAGTGCCAACCCTGCGGACTCGCTTGTTCTGCTGGTCGGACTTCATTAATCACATGGGCAATAACAGTGAGACTCGGAGGGCCGTGAATGGAAAGTAAGACCTCCCTGATCAGAACCTGAGTGGTGTTCGAATGTCTAACTCTTGCACTTCTCAATAATAAACACCATGTTCAAACATGAGAGTGTCCATATGGGCACCAGGACTCCTTTGATTGACTTTGTAGTCATCGGACTTGTGGCCATATGGTTTGGACACCTGGGCGAAGAGAGGGGTGGCGCTCTCCACCGATCACCACCTGATAGTGTGTTTGATCCGATGGTGGGGAAATATGCCGATCCGACCCGGGGAAACAAACGTTTTGTGAGAGCAAGGTGGAAACACCTGGAAAAGTCCCCGTCAAAAGGAATTTCAACTCCCACCTCCAACAGAGTTTGATTCCTGCTTGGTGGCGATATGAGTCTGAATGCAAGTGGTTGTCTGTCTCTGTGTGTCCTTTGGCTGACTGGCGACCAGTCTAGGGTCTAGGATAGCCTCTAGCAACCCCCATAACCCTTTTGAGAATGCACAGTACAGAAGGTGAATGACAAATATTTTGGGAAAACAAAATAGTTGCAATCCTTTATTGTTCATCTATGATAGTTTTTTTCTATATTTTCCCAAATCATTTTGTCTTTGTTCAGCATTCTTTTACGAAATAAAAAGAATGACAATAATGATTTATCTGACTGGCATTTCACCACCATTGATCCAACTTTCCAACATGTACTTATTATTTATTACTGTCAGATGGGCAGCAGGAAATTAAATTCAGGCAGCCTCATCAGTTTATCATTGTTGCCAGCCAAGCCGTATCGGCCCTTCATCTTTGAAAAACACACATAATTAATCTGACAGAGTCAACATCATGCACTGCGGGTTGCAACAACATGTTCTAATGCAAACGTAACCAGATCATTCAAGTATTCTAATAATATGCCGATATTCCAGTTATACTGTTTATTTTTTATATAGTTTTGATTTTTGATATTATATTTTTAAATATTACATACATGGTATATACCTTTATGATCAATCTATTTAGTTGTTAAAGAAAACATGTTAAATATTTTTTTTGCTAAAATGTGATGACATTGAATCATGTACACAATCAAGTCAACAAATCACTGAGCCAACGTGACTTTGAGGATATTTCTAATCCACTTTTCTGAGTAGAAATATACTGTTTAGACAAGCAAGAGGAAGTTGACCACAGTCCTTGATAGAATTGATTGGTAGGATTTTCTTGTAGTTAATAGATGAAATAGATTTAGAATTAGAATGCAATATACTATTGATTCTTTCGACAAGGACATGACATTGGTTGATGTTACCAAGTTGCCCTAATTCAGGTTGGTTTTTGTTTGATTGAATACACTTAAGTAGACATTTAATACAATCAGTGACATTTTTAAGCATTTTTTTAATGAAATTTTGATTATTTGACAAATTGGCTGCTCAAAAATTTCCGACATTTGAATGACAACCATTACTTTTAATGAAAAGCCATATCTAAAAGTCCATATGTTTATTCATTCATTCCTTTATCTTCCATAGCACATATCCTTGAAAGGGTTGCAGTGGGTTTCTGGAGCCTAACCCAACTGTCTTTGGGCAAAGGCAGACAACACCCTAGACTGGTTCCAGTCAGTCGTTGGGCACACAAAGAGACAAACAACCATACGTACCCACAATCATACCGCCACCAGAATTTGTGAAGTTACTCTTTTCATCTTCGGCAAATGAGTAAAATGTAATAACACCCTTCCCTAAAAGAACATCTATGTATGCATTGCCTCAAAAGAAGACCATTTTCTACTATTCATGTATTTTTCTGCTTCCTTTAATAAGTGACTCAAGTGATCAGTTTTGTCAGGAACAGATGGTCTGTCAGTTTGCAATGTAATGGTTGACTGGTTTTTAACTTGGTTAAGGACTACACACACACGCATGCATTCT